>NW_025999853.1:41909457-41953504 GCF_001458135.2 Marmota marmota marmota | reverse complement strand
ATATATATATATATATATATATATATATATATATATATATATATGGCTGTGCATAATCCTAGGGAAGAAAAACAAGTTTGCAAAATAAAATAGAAAGTTCAATGAAGAAAATACATCATAAGTCATTTTCATTAAGGTTTTCAAGGTTAACCAGAGCTGGGCACAGTGGCAAATGCCTGTAATCCTAGCAGCTCAGGAGGCTGAGGACCAAGAGTTCAAAGCCAGACTCACTGACAATGAGGCTGTTAAACAACTCAGTGAGACCCTGTCTCTAAATAAAATAACAAAAGAGGATGTGGCTCAATGGTTTGAACTCAGTTGCCCCTGAGTTCAATCCTGGTAACTCCTCCTTCAAAAAAGGTGTTAACCATTCTCTTTTCTTACTAAATACAAATTATAGAGTTTATCCATTCAAGAAATATTTATTGAGGCTGAGATTGTGGCTCAGTGGTGAAGCGCTCATCTAGCATGTGTGAGGCCCTGGGTTCAATCTTCACACACATAAAAATAAATAAATAAATAAATAAAGGTATCGTGTCCAACTACAACTAAAAAATAAATATTTTTTTAAAAGGAAATATTTATTGAATGTCTGCTCTGTGCCAGTCATTATTCTATGCACTGAAAATGCTTCAGTAGGCAAAACAAAATTGAAAAATTCTGTCCTTGTGAAGTTTAAGTTTCAGTGATTTAATTTGAAGATATATAGCAATAGCAAAATATTTAAATCACTTAAAAATTTAGAAAAGTAAAGTAAAAATTGATATGTGTTTAAAGACAGAGACTTAAATTAGAATTACAAATAGTGGCAATGTTTGTTTTAGGTCTGCTACTACTGCATTCTTTGATTTTAATCTCTTTTATAATCTCTTTACCGCTAACTTCATGTATTTTAATAATACTAGATTTTATATATTTTAATTTTACAATAGGTACATAAATGTCATCTGAGAGTATTGCCTAATGTTTAAAACAAGATCAATAGAAACTTGAATCTGCTATGACCCACTGATTTTGGGTAGTTTAGTTAAACTCTTTGTGACTGAGTTTCCTCATTTAACCATAAGACCAATAATAATGCTATTAAAAGAATTTTTAGAAAATTTATGTGTAAAGTTCTTTTACTTGAGTAAAGAAAAGTATAATGTTGGGCTGGGGTTGTGGCTCAGTGATAGAATGCTTGCCTAGCACGTGTGAGGCACTGGGTTCCATTCTCAGCACTGCATATAACTAAATGAATAAAACACAGGTCTATCAAGAACTAAAAAAAAATTGGAAAAAAGAAGAAAAATGTAATGTTATGTCACCATCAAAAAATGTCTTTCATTTAAAAAGTCTTATCAAAGTACTTTACATCTGGATGTGGGGGCTCATGCCTGTAATCCCAGTCATTAGAGAGACTGAGGCAGGAGGATCACAAGTTCAAAGATAGCCTTAACAATTTAGCAAGATACTGTCTCAAAATTAAAAAAAATAAACAAGGGCTGGGGATGTAGCTAAGTGGTTAAGCATCCCTAGATTCAATCCCAGTATCAAAAAAAAAAATGCACTATACACATAACAGCATAGTTATACTAAATTGTGCCTAAGGCAAAAGAGAAAAATAGCCTTTCATGTTTTTAAATAGAAAAACTGTAAGAAATTTTGGAATTTTGGTAGATAACTAAATATAAGATGTAGTATTTTCCTCTTCTTAGTAAAGCAATAGAAATGATATCCCTCAGAATTTTCTTTCTAACCTAAAATTATGTCCAATTACTATTAATATTAACATAAAGTATATAAATTACTTTCCTTCATTATTTATTTATTTATTTAGATACCAGGGATTGAACCCAGGGGCACTTAACCACTGAGCCACATTCCCAGCTCACTTTTTTATATTTTTTATTTTGAAACAGGATCTTGCTAAGTTGTTCAGGCCCTTGCTAAGCTACCAAGGCTGGCTTTGAACTTGTGATCATTCTGCCCCAGGTTCCAGAGCTGCCAGGATTACAGCCGTGTGCCAATGAGCCCAGCTCTTTCTCATTTTTCAAAGATCCTACAGTTTCCAAGCTTAAAATCTTTGTTTGTCTTATTTATATAGAATAATTCCAAACCACCCAAGTAAAAAATTGAACACATTAAAAATCCAGCAGCCCAAGTGGAAAAGCTTTATTTACACATATCTATCTCTTCTGATATAGGAGGTATGTAAACATAGCTGTGATCTGAACCCTCATATGGAATGGTTTGAAAAGAACCAGAAAATAAACTTTAGGAGTTAGGAGGTACCTTGTTCATAAGTTTCAATGAATTAATTTTCAATGAAAAAGCAAAAGTTAAAAAGGTATAAATGGTAGTACTTACAGTTGCCTATCTTTGAGCCGTAAAATATGAAATGAAAATTTTCTTTTCATTTCTAGAAATTCTGCTTGCCTTTCTTTTTGCTTACACAGGTTTTATGCATAAGAAAGTTTAAATAATAAGAATTACAAGAATGTCTTATAAGTTCTGAAATAATTTCATTTTAAAAGAAAACAAAACAAAATCTGACTTTAGTTAGCCTCATCTCCATTAATTGCCTTTTGTGAACCCTGTATGCTGCCCAAACTGTATTTCTCTCAGTTTCTCAAATATGTGGTACATGTCCACAGTGTGCTGCCTGCACACCCAGCTGCCTGGAATGTTCTTTCTCTTCTTTTCTGCCTGGTGCCTGCCTACTCAACTTTCAAGGCCAAAATGAAATAGCATTTGCTCTCTGTAGCCTTTCCAAACACCTCCTGCCTGAATAATTTCGCTTACATATTTCATGAATACCTCTATATAAAATTTCATTGTAGTACAATGATTTCATTATGGTCTGCGGCTTTACTAAAGATGAAATTTTCAGAGGCAAGAGCCATATCTAATTTTTATTTATTTTTTTTATAATCTTAGCCCCTAGCCTATTGTTTGTCCCAAACTAGACACTGACAGAACCAATATAGGTTATGGGAGACACACTCCTTATATACTCAGGCACACACTCTGCTCACATGCACAAAGACGGGAATTCACCATAGACGATGGGAGGTACAGAGAATAAGATATTAGCAGCATGTATCTGGAAAGAAACACACACATAGAAGAAAGGCATCAAAGGCAGAAAAAGCATAGGCACTTTACTTCTAAGGAATAATAAAATGGAAAGTCATGTTGTGTTTTTGCAACAACCAGCAAATGAGTACCGAGCCACTTTTACTAAAAGCTAAATAAAATTAGGCCAGATGTGAATGCCCAGGCAGTCTAGGGTGTATAATCTAAACTGAATGAATTAAAAGAATTTAGGAAAACTAAAGCAGATTAAATTTCACTCACATGGCATTCAAGTACACAATGATGTACAACCGGTTGCACGTAAACTGTTATGTAGAAGTAAGTGCAATCTTTTTCTAATTGAATACCTCTTCCACCATGAGATGGGTACAGTGCTCATACTGTCTCGAACTCTAGTCGTTTGAGGACTGCCTAGTAAAGGAAGAGGTAAGAAAGACAGGCAGGCTCTCAGTCTCAATGCTGCAGGATTATAAATTGCTCCATGGTTAGAATTTATCCCACGTAAATGTCCACCAGTTCTTCAAGTTGCCCTGACAGCCCTTCAGTGTCTCAGCAAATCTGATCACTAACTCTTGGGCTTCACATTCGGCTAAGAAGTGGGGCCACCAAGGAGACAGTCCCTCCAAACATAAGTGCACTGAATTCCTGAAAGTCATAGTTGAGAAACACCACTGCTCTGTGGGTTTCATGTTATGACAGAGACAGTGTTCAAAGAGGCAAAGCCCTGGCTTTATGGAAACTGTTTTTTGTTATACAACTCAGTAATTTTACTGAACCACCCTGCAGTTTGTATTTCCTGTTTTTGTTCTCTTCAGATGCCAGAAGGCAGGCACTTCATAATTGTTAAAGATCAAGAGTTTTCTTTCTTTCTTTTTTTTTTTTTTTCAACGCAGTGTTCAGGCACATAGGAGTCTGTGGGATAAAAGAACAGCTTAGCAGCTTGGGGGTATAAAATAGCCCAGTGGAATAATGAATGCTACCTGGATGCTTAAGAGCAAAGACACACTGATTTGGTTACTTTTTAATAATTCAATGTACCTTCACCTCTCCTACTGTGGTAACTGAGCTAATGAGGCTAATGAATAACTGCCCTGCGATAGTCTAAAATTCCCATAAACTTCTTGCACCCGCATTTTTTTTTGCAAACAAATAGTACATGTTCTTTTAAAAAAGTGCATGTGTGCACACACACACATGTGAGCATACCACCTGGTCCCAGAAGAAAGCTTATTCTTTTAAACTTGCCTTGCTCCAAGTGTCATCCACTTTTTCCTCTAAATTTTACTATTTTTAATGTGTACATTATCAGAATTAGTAGAAATTGATATGTTTTTGTTTGTTTGTTTTGTTTTTGATACTGGGAACTGAACCCAGGGGTGCTTAACCACTGAGCCATATCCCCAGCCCTTTTTCATATTTTATTTAGGGACAGGGTGTCTCTGAGTTGCTTAGGGCCTGGCTAAGTTACTGAGGCTGGTTCATGATCCTCCTGCCTCAGCCTCCCGAGCTCCTGGAGGAAATTGATGTTCAATCTAAATATGATCTATTAAAACATTCTCACATCACGTGTTCAATGTTGAGAAGTAGAATCTTGGTAAAAATTTTAAACTAGGTTAAAAGCACTTAATTAGAAATCCAAAGATGCAAGATTTATTGGTAGCTGATCAGATATAACTGTAATTAATGCATTGATCTTCCTTTTCTTTAATAATCAGAAAAAGACAAAGAAAATTTTCAAAAATACAAGTTGGAAATTGAGAGACAGGCTACATATTTATTTTATTCTTGACTCCTTTGAAAAAAAGGTCAAAAAATATGACCAAGAAAAATTTCATATAAAATTATCTTTGACTTAAAAGGTACATTATGTGACATGGCAGGAGGCTAACTAATGATCATATTCTAAGAACTTGGCGGTTGTAGCACCTTTCTTGTCTCCATGATGTAATAAAGCCCCATCAATGCCATCTGAGTGGAACTGGGATATCCACATCTATGGAACAGGATGTCCAATGTCCTTGGGGCTACAAATGTCAGGCGAATAAATCTCCAGAGCACAAGCACTCATTCCTTCACACAGAACTACAAATCCATCTAGATGCGTAGTAAATTCCCTGGGAGGGCTGCCAGTCACTACAGCACTGAGATGATCAGAGAGAACTAAATTCATACTTTTCCTGACTACACTCACAATGGCACTTACACCAGGAAACTAGAGAAAGTGTTTATTTAGCTCTCAGCTCTTACAACACTGTAATGCAGCAATGCAGATGCACTGGGAGAGGCAGAAGATCACTGCAACCTGAAAACATCCTTTGGGAAGATGCCTGACTTCTTGATCATTGTATAGACTTAGCTCCTAAAGAGACTTTTATATGATATCTGAAAAGACTATTCTAACATTCTTATAGTAGAGTAAGATTAAAAATTTTTTCTTAAAAAAGGGGGGTTTGTTGTCAATTATTTTAAATAAAGTTGTTACTATTACAAAACTAAACAGTAAGCTGTAACTAAGTTCTACATGTAGAAAAACTTAAAGTGAATGAAGGCACCTATCATGAATCAGTGCAACCTCTCACACTAGAAAAGCTGATGACCTAGAAAACAAATTTGAAAGCCCTGCTTCAGGCTATTGCCAAAATAAATTTTTATAAAATAATAGAAGCATGTGTAAGGTATCACTTTACTGTTCCCTGGACTAGGAATTAATTTCCAAAAGCAAAAGGAAAGGAAAAAAAAAACTTGCAAAAGAAAATATACTTTGAAAACACAGAATTTGGCTGGGGATGTGGCTCAAGCGGTAGGGCTCTCGCCTGGCATGCGTGCGGCCCAGGTTCGATCCTCAGCACCACATACAAACAAAGATGTTGTGTCCGCCGAAAACTAAAAAATAAATATTAAAATTGAAGAAAAAAAATTTAAAAAGAAAACACAGAATTTGATCCCCTTCTCCAAAAAATAAAATTTAAAAATACATAAATGGTAAATTGAAAAAGTGCATTAAAGACAATCTATTTATGGCAAGATTTGCAAAACAATAAGAATATCATTATCTCAATATAAAAATGAGCATGGAACATAGGTATTTTGTGTTGTCTACTAGATTGAAATAAGTATGTCCTATCTTAAAAGGAATTTTTTAAATAATCAAATTAAAACTATGCTGTGAAAAAATCTCTTTTCACTTTTTAAGTCAGCAAGGTGGTTAACAGGATTAATGACCTATGTTGATGAGATTATAGTAAGCCAGGCACTCTCTCACACTGCTATCCATGGTACCAACAGGTACAACTTTTATGGAAAGTAATAATGGCATTGTGGCAATTTAAGAGCCTTTTAAAAAGTTCATGGTTCATGTCCTTTGACACAATAATTCCACTTCTAAGAATCCATTTGAACAAAATAATGAGATAAGCACCAAGATTTTGGTGTTCACGTTAATCCTACAATTACTTTCTGTGTGCCTGCTCTTTGCTGGGCCTTGTGCTAAGCATCATGGTGAATAATGCAAATTGGGCTACTGCCCTTTGGGAAGTTAACATCTATTACTTTTAAAAGTATGTTTACTGTGATATTTCTAGCATGCAAACTCTAAAAACAATCTCATTAATAAACAATAAAAGAATTGTCAAATTATGGTACATCCATAAAATAGAATATTATAATGGATACTTTAATGATTTATAAAGAGCATTTAAAAAGAATTTTTGAAAAAATTTATAAATGACATGAGGAAATGCTTATGATAAAGTGTTAAAAGGAAAATAATCATGATGTCAAACTATATACAATATTACTATTATACAAAATATACATTCATTTAAAAAGACTAGAAGGAAATATATGAATGTGTTCACACACATGATTTCCATCTCTTTCTAAAAATCAGAAATCGTGGGCTCATTATCAATATTTATCTTATAACTCTTCATTTTCTAATTTACAAAATGAAGCTATAATTTTGGTCTTAAAGTACACAAATTAGATAATGCAGGAATGGGTTTCACATAAGATGAAAAACTGAAAACAAATATTACAAACTATTATTTTTTAGTAAAGAAGGATGATGGGATCTGAATCCCTTTTTCCCCACTTTTCCTTGTGTTTCTCTCATTCAGATTCCTACTTAATACCATGTAAACTTCTGGCAGGTGTCTGCAATCATTTACTTAGAATCTTTGCACATTAGTGCAGCATATGAGTCCATACTTACTGACTGAATGTATGTCAGCACATGTGTTTATTTTCTCTGTCCTTCCTTCCTTTTTGTTTTCAATCTGAAGTCTTTTATATACCTGGTATGGGCTGAGACTATTTTGGGTTTTTAGGAAATTATAAAACCATCATTTCTTCACTCTCATCCTAATCCTTTGCCTGAACAATCACAATTGGGTTGCCCTGAACTCAACACGACTCTTCAGGAAAACATTCCCTTTGATGGATGACATTTGGGTTCTGAATATTATTCTCATCACCATTACATTTTAAGTGTAAACCTTTCTCCAAGGCGAAGACCACCCACCTGATGCCTTGTGAGGCACTGTTCCCAGCAGAGGGACATTGACAGTCGGATCTGCCATGATGCCTTTATCCAGGGAACGCAAAGAGAGGAATTCATAGAAGTATTCTGCCTACAACAAAAGGTAATGACAGTGAGAACCACGGAGACCACAGAGAGTGAGAAGGCACTTTCAACACATCAGCCACTTGATGGAAGAGTGATAATATTCCCCATGGAGCTATGGAGCCTCCGACATTTAAGATGCTGTACAGGTATAACTCACCCTCTGTGTTTTGTAGGTACAGAATTAGACCCTCTGTTTGGAAATAAATGATTTATTTAAAACATTGAGAACATTTATCTAAAACATCCATAAAAGATGGTCTTTTAACAGTATTATTTTGTTGCTGTCTATTGAAAGAATTGAGGGAAAAATGCTTTTAAGGAAAGAAGTGGTGTCAAAACAATTATTGATTCACCCTTATAAAATCCATCTCAACTTTTGGGGTCAGTTTTTAATTCTTTTCAAATCTGAAATGCGTCTTTTGATCAGAATCTGTAGGGCTATAATATAGGGCTAAGGAAAACAGCAACCTATTGGCAAAAGAAGACATTAAGGGCCAAAATTAATGATCTTGCTGTTAACATTTATTTTTCTTCCCTCATTCCCTTAAGAAGTTTATATTTAAGGTCTTAGTTTAATTATGGAGAGAAAAGCCTAAAAATGCCCAAAACAACAATACAATATGACAAGCCATAAAACTTTACTATGTAAACATTTTCATTTTCCCATTAAGTCACTAGTTGAGACTCACAAGGCCATGAATGCTGAAGGTAGTGACACATAATCTCACTACAGAGCTTTTATGCTTAACTGATTCTCAATTCTTTTGTTAAAAGAGTTTGTACTGGAGACAACATGTTCTTGCTTAGGGACAAGAGAACAATCAATCAAGAAAACAAATACCAACACAACAGGCAAGTTGAATGGTTCTGCAGTCATCTGTACAGATATCCAGAATTTGGATGGGTTAATTAAAGTAATTAATTACGTAAACACAGGCTAAAAGAAGGTTAATAGGATCTTTCCTACATGCAGTATAGAATTTATTTTCCAACATGGAAGATATTAAAAGATGATGAATGGGGGCTGGGATTGCAGCTCAATGGTAGAGTACTTGCCTAGCATGTGTGAGGCACTGGGTTCGATGCTCAGCACCACATAAAAATAAATAAATAAAATAAAAGGTATTGCGTCCATCTACAACTAAATAAAGAAGAATTTATTTTTTTAAAAAAGATGCATGGTGGACATCCAAATGACTTTCTGCTTTAAATCATGGTATGAAAAGCATTAGGCATTAAGGACTTCATAGGAAGCTAATAATGCAAAGGGGAAATCACAGTTGTTATGGGGATATTGTCTACAACCGCAGTGAGATGAAACTACTTCCTGTTTCAGTAAGCTGAAAGGAACAACTTCATTGACCAAATCCTCACTATCTCCCCTTCTTTGAATTGTGGCAATGGTTCCAGAACACCACAGTGAACTATTCCCTAGGTAGTAACAGTTTCATGAATTAATTTATTAGTTCATCCACTAGGAGGAACCTGAAGAGCAAGGGCCATAAGACAGATGATTCCTATTTTATCTAGGGAAAGGCGGAGATCCAAAAGAAGTTTGATGAAAGGAATGTTGTCAGGAAAGGTAATTCAATTTGGAATACAATCCTTTGAAAAAGAGAATGAATAGTATTTCTGTCCCTGCAGAAAAACTAATGATTATATTAAAAGTGGACTCATTTTCATGAATCCAGGTGTTTTAAAGACTTCTATCAGCTGTTATTTCCCTCTATGCCAGAAAATACTTTGCTCTAAAACATATTTTAGTTGCCACAATGAGAGAATTTAATGCTGAATGCCGTTATAATTAATTACATTTGCATTTATTTATATTACCTAGTACAGTAATAATAATAATAATAATAACAACAACAACAACAAGCAACAATAACATAACACAGGTGTAATAAACACTAAGTGCCCAAACTTCTTCTGAACATTTTATTAATGATACACATAATGATGTGAAAAACTGAGTGGGTAGAACACAGAAACGCTGAAACAAAAACTTCAAATACCAGAATAAATATTAAAAAAAAAACTTCAAATACCATATAATAAGTCATCATTTGCTACCTCATAATCATATCTTTGAGCTTTATCTCATTATAAATTAAATCTACTTTCTCTGAATGATACTTTTAAATTGCATTTGTAAAACTTAAGATAATTTCAATAAGAAATCTGATTTTAGTTAAAAATATTTATTAATAAGAAAAAGGATGAAACACCAAAATTAGAACAATTACATAGAATTGATGGTAATTCGGTTTTATTCTTTCTCTCCTTTTCAAAGTTTCTGTACATAGTTCTATTTATGGTGAAATTAATGCATTTACTTTTTTAAAAAAGCATTAATTATGTCTCCTGCTGTTAGGTGTGTGACTGATGATAATCATTGACTCTGAAATTCTCACCCCTTCTACTTAGGGTAGTTATGCTCATGCAACAATTTTATTAAATCTTTTTGAAAGCATGCTTCAAGACAAAGTAGCTTCCAAATGTTTCTTTCAAAAGTTTCATATATATATATATATACATACATACATACACATACATATATATCTCCACAAGACATTAATTAAAAACAAAAGTAAATGGCAGAAAGATCATTAGAGTTGGTGGAAGGAAATAGGGGGAGGGAGGAGAGGAGAAAAAGGAGGAGAAGTACTGAGGACTGAATTAGAACAAATTCTATTCCAAGCTTTTATAACTTTGTTAAAATGAATCCTAATGTAATGCTAACTAAAAAGAATAAAATAAAAAAAGTTTTGGTGTTCACAGTATTTAGAACTGAAAGAATTTCACTCAAAGCCCAGAAAGGAAAGCTCAGGTCTCCATATGGTCACATAAAGTAGGCTAGGAAGCACTGAATCCATCATATTCAGGTCTGAAAGTTTATCATTAGCAGTGACATGACACTAAACATTATGCAGCTAAGTTTAATGGATTTTTCTGGATGGCCAATACTCTGATCTTATCAATAACAAGTTTCACAGGTTTTAGTATGTCTCTTTGGTTTCTTTAAGAATCAGTGCACAACATGATTTTTCTGCTACAATTCTAAGACTGTTGTAGGCAAAAACTGCTCAGTTTCTTCTGTAGATCATTTTTGTAGCAGGAAAGATGGACATTTGTTAGCTGAATTTCAGTTAGCAATAACAAAATGATAGTTCAAAAACTGAAAACCCCTGAACCTTTGCATTTTCAGAGGACAGAGTTAAGAACTGAGGGTATCAGGACAATGATGACCTTCGCTCATTTAATGGGTATTCTTTCTTGGATCTTATCAGCAAAAAGCAGTTGCTGGAATAAACCTTTTTTAGTTATTTATCCTTCTTTTTAAAAATATTTTTGAGTGAATTCATTAATTTATTAAAAGATAAGGTCACTGGGCTGTCAATGAAATGTAAATAGTAGTTGTTATACACACATTTTTTTTATTCCTTTCCACAGCTTTTATTGGTGCATTATAGTTATACATGATGATGGAATTTGTTGTAACATATTCATAAATGCACACAATAATACAATATAATTTGGCCAATATCACTCCCTAACACTCCCCTGATTCCCTCTTCCTGCCCCCTGGTCCCTTTCCTTTACTGATCTCCCTTTGATTTTCATGAGGTCCCCACCCCCACCCTTATTTTCCTTTTTTCTTTCTAGGTTCTATATATGAGAGAAAATATACAAGCCTTGACCTTCTGAATGTGGCTTATTTCACTTAACATAATGGTTTCAAGTTCCATCCACTTTCCTGAAAATGACATAATTTCATTTTTATTTTTGGCTGACTAAAACTTCATTGTATATGTATATTACATTTTCATTATCCATTCATCCATTGATGGACACCCAGGCCGGTTCCATAGTTTAGCTATTATGAACTCTGCTGCTGTAAACACGGGTGTGCATGTATCACTATAGTACACTGACTTAATTCTTTAGGATAAATAGAGGAGTGGTATAGTTGGGTCATATGGCAGTTCCATGCCTAATCTTTTGAGGATCCTCCATACTGATTTCAATAGTGGTTGTACTAATTTATAATCCCACCAAAAAGTGTAGAAGTGTTCCCTTTTGCCACATCTTCTCCAGAATTTATTATTGTTTGTATTCTTGATGACTGACATACTTAAGGGTGTGAGATGAAATCTCAGTGTGATTTTGATTTGCATTTCCCTACTTGCTAATGATGTTGAACATTTTTCATGTATTTGTTAGCCATTTATATTTTGTCTTTTGAAAAGTGTCTGTTTAATTCATTTTTTAAATATTTATTTTTTAGTTGTAGTTGGACACAATATCTTTATTTTATTTATTTATTTTTATTTGGTGCTGAAGATCGAACCCAGGGCCTTGCACTTGCTAAGCGAGCGCTCTACCACTGAGCCACAACCCCAGCCCTGTTTAATTCATTTTAATTAATTCATTTATTAATTGGGTTATTTGCGTTTTTGGTTTTTTTTTTTTTAGTTTCTTGATATATTCTAAATATTAATCCTCTGTCAAAAGAGTAGCTAGCGGTATTTATCCTTATTAAAGACGGTAATGGGACTTGAATCTCTGAAATTTGTAATCTTCTTTATACTTGGTATATTTTTTCACAAAGTTTTGTCCACATGCTGTTTTTACTGCTTCTTAAAAATTCTAACTTGAAAGGCAAGGTGCAGTGAGTGGCACATGCCTGTAATCCCAGGGGCTCTTGAGGATAAGGCAGGAGGATCACAAGTTCAAAGCCAGTCTCAGCAAAGCCCGATGCTAAGCAATTCAATGAGACCCTCTCTCTAAACAAAATAGGACAGGGGATGTGGCTCAGTGGTCAAGGACCCCTGAGTTCAATACCCAGTAATGCCACCCCCATCAAAAAAAAAAAAAAAGATTTAGACTGGGGATATAGCTCAGTTGGTAGAGTGGCACAAAGCCTTGGGTTCAATTCCCGCACCACCAGAAAAACAAAAAACAAAAAAAAATCTAACTTGAAAGCCACTTCGAAACTGAACAGCCTTTTGCCTTTGATGTTCTCACTGACTTCTTTCAAAGTTTCATTTGCCAATGTAAAGAGATCTACCAAAACCATCAACACCATGTAAGTGTTTCTACAAGTATACATTGCCACAACATAGAGAATAAATACATCCTTAATTTAACTTATGTGTTTAAGTAAAAAGTCATAAAATTTGGCCAATGAAATAAATGATCAATTCATGTCGTATTTTAACTTCTAGACAGAACTTTCCATTTTTATTTCCTTTTTAATGAAATAAATGTCCCTAGACCCCATGTCTCCATTGGAAACACTTATTTGGAGGCAAATAAAACCTAAATTCTAAGCCAAGGAGAACAGAAAACTAGCTTCAAAGTTTGGGAACAAGTTGCACAAATTGCAGATTTATTACTTAGATAAAAGGAACTCAGAGCATAAACTGTAGTAGAGAAGTTATATTGGAGAATCTGAAATGTCCATTAGGAAAAAGTACATTTTGTTTTATTAAATGACATTTGTGGAAACTCAGGTAGAGGCAAGTAGGGTGATTATTTGGGAAATGCATGAAAAGATTGCTTTGTATTCAAACAAAGAATAGGCCTATTCAGGAGAATAATTCACTCCTAAATGAAGTTGCTGAAAAATTTTTTGCTGACCTGGTTTGTCATGCAGTAAATTTTCTTTTCATGGAGAAGTATAAAAGACACCCAAATGTTATCAAGAGGGGAGTACTGGGGGCCATTTATCTTCCTTCTAAATTGACTTGGCTGAAATTAGGGTTTTTCCTTCCAGAATAGATGAAGACATCATTTAAACAGCAAAATGAAACAATTCCTCGGGTCTTCGCTCCAGCACTCTTTTGTGGGGTCGACATGGAGAAAGGAAGCACAGCATCACAGAGCATCAGGAGGAATGAAGAGAATCCAGTATTTTTTTTTTCGACCTTTGAAGTTCTGGGTTCATAGTGTATACTTGATCCCATCAGCAGAATAATTGCAGAAACCTCTGAGTTAAGACTCAATCTTTCATAAAAACATGACTCTCGCCTTTCCTATCCTCTACTATCCCCCCTCCCCTCCCCTCCCCTCCCCTCTTCTCTCTCTACCCCCTCTACTGTCATTCATTTCTCCCCCTTGTATTATTTTCCCCTTTCCCCTCACTTCCTCTTGTATGTAATTTTGTATAACCCTGAGGGTCTCCTTCCATTTCCATGCAATTTCCCTTCCCTCTCCCTTTCCCTCCCACCTCTCATCCCNNNAACTGATGTGATTCTGCAATCTGTATACGGGGTAAAAATGGGAGTTCATAACCCACTTGAATCAAAGTGTGAAATATGATATATCAAGAACTATGTAATGTTTTGAACAACTAACAATAAAAAATTAAATTAAAAAAAACATTTAAGAGAAAGATAAAAAAAAGTCAATTGCTTTCTTATATATGAATAATGAATAATTAAACGTTGAGATTAAAAAGACAATGCCTGTTACATTAATCTATTATCATTTCCCTTTCATTGTTCAGCTATGAATGTATCTTAGTAAAAATAAAACAAGAAATATCTAGGTATAAATCCAACAAAACATGAACAAGATCTCTATGAGAAAAACTACAAAATTCTGATGAAAGACATTAAAAAAAAATCTAAGTAAATGGAGAGATATTCCAGGTACATGAATAGGAAAAATAAATATTATAAAGATTTTTTTCTGTAACATGATCTGCAGATTCAATATAATTGTAATAAAAATTTCAGTTATTAAAAAAAAAAACATGACTCTCAAACCTCCTTTAACTTCAAGTTTCATGTTGTTGGCCCAAGTGTTCATGGGAGAACACTCAAAAACCAAAGGTGCCATCTTTGTTCAAAGGAAATGTCAGGCATGTATAGATACAAAAAATATATAGAAGCCAGATGATTTAAAAATTTAAACAATTTTTGTTAAGTGTTTACTATACTGTAGTCACTGTTCATCTAATCTCACAACTGTCTACTACTATTTTACCATACAAGTGAACTCATATTTGGGTACTGAGTATGAGAAGCACTAAAGGACTATAAAATAGCTTCCTCACTGTATATGGAGAGCAAGAAGAAATCTTCTAAAATAAACAAGAAAGGAAAATAAGGCACTGTTAAAACCCCAAACTAAATGAATAAGCATGCCCAATGTTTAAGATAATCTGATGCCTGAATATTTGGCCCCAAAATGCCAATTTCACATTCTTCTTCAGCATTCTTCTTACCTCTCTGCAAAATTTTATCCTTCAAACTCAAAACTCATTAACTTTGGATTATGTGATGCTCTGCTGATTCTCCTCGAATTTCTTGGTTTTCCTGCATTTCCTCAATATTCCCCCTCTCCACTCACAATCATAAAAAATTACTAAGATCTAGCCATCACTAAGATAGAGCCATACCTATATTCCAGTGATTTCACCTCTACTGACCTTCATTGGGCTTCTCAGTCCTTGGTCCATCTCTCTTCATATTGTCATAAAACTCAAACTCTTATAGATTATCCTTTTGGGCAAGGATGCTTGCTATCATTGGAAACAGTGTCCCCCCCCCCACACACACACAAAGGACCATGTAATTAGGCTTAGTCCCCAGGGTGGTACTGCTGTGAGATGATGGAACCTGTGGGAGGCGGAGCCTTGTGGAGTCCCTTAGGCCACTGGAAACATGACTTCAAATGAGATTGTAGGACCCTTATCTCTCTTGCTGTGTCTGCTTTTGACTAAAAATTTGAACAATCAAGCAGATGCACTTGCTCCTGCATGATATATGCCCTTTCCTGAGGTCCAGTCTCATAGGACCACCCAGTCTTGGACTTAAACTTCCAAATTGAGAACTAAGTAAGACCTTTTTCTTATAAATTAGTTGCCTTGGGTATTTCATTGTAGTGATTCAAAGCTGATTAACACAACGCTTAACATGAACTATTCATATCCTTCTTCTAAAGTGTAGACTCTTGTCATCTGCCTTATCATCTTCTTTTTAAAAAATATTTATTTTTTTAGTTTTAGGTGGGCATAATATCTTTATTTTATTTTTAGGCAGTGCTGAGGATTGAACCCAGTGCCTCATGCATGCTGGGCAAGAACCCTTCCACTGAGCCACAACCCCAGCCCTGCCTTTGTTACCTTCTACAGTGCAGACTCTTTGTCACCTGTGTGCCCACGCTCACACTCAGAGCCTAGTTCATTGTCTTCCAAAACCAGTGGATTCTTTCATCTTTTGATTATGTCCTGTCCTTTCATCCTCACCCCCACCCCTGTTCTAACCCCAGCCCAACCTTTACTTCCTCATATGGCATTTTATAACATTCTTTGAACATCTTCTTGACTTTCTTATTAAAATATCTTTTAAAATATAAAACAATAAATCTAATTAAAACATCCCTTTGCCATGTCACAATCTTTTCTTATCTACTCTTATCTCTAGGATACGGCATTTATCTTGATAAGTATGTCCATAGTCCTGCTTCAAATTTCCTTTATCCCTTACTATTCCACAACAGGGATCATCTTGCAGAGCTCAGTTGGCCTGCTTGAAACCACAGCATACCTATACTCCAGTGATTTCACCTCTACAGAATTTCACTGAACATACAGCAGCTTGGTCTTTAAACATATACCACCATATATACTTATTCAAGTTTGTGTGTATATATCATGTATCCTTATCTAAATTTTGGATTCCGTATAGAAAAGAATGGGATTACATTTTTTTCCCCAACACATTAATAAAGTCTCCCTCACCACTGTGCACAAGCAAGGTATCTGAAAAATGTTTGCTGAATGAATGAAATAAATGACCCACTGAGAAGTATCCATAAGCCTAAACCCAGTGCATTCCAGAACATATTGTTGTGATGAAATGGCATTAGCTTCTGATCCTACTGACAGGGAGAAGCTTTTCTGATTAGCAATTGTGTATTTATTTTTATGGGGTCAAAAGATTTTTGCTTTGCTGTGTGGCCAATCTCTGCTGTGCACAAAGAAAATACAGAACACTTTTGGAAAAAAAATCAAATGATCATTGATATTTAATATCCAGGCAATCTGTGTATGATATGTAACTGTTCTATGCTTGTTGTAGGACACAACCTTAGAAACGAGGTTCCCAGAAAGAATGTAAGCAGATAATTAAACAAGGTCTAGTTCTGAAACAAACTTTTGTCCAATGCTCTTCTAGTTCATATTCCCCACTTGAGTCTCTAGTCGTTTTGCATTCTATAAATTATAGTATATAGTTGCAATATCACTGGGAAACTGTGTGATATCAATAATAGCTTATCCCTCTGGTCTTCTTTTGCCACTATCTTTAAGAAGAATTTTAAAAAGAAAAGCAACAGCACCTTCTCATAGAGTAGTTATTTAATTATCTCATGGGTCTTGGCTTAAATTGGCATAGAAAGGAACATTGCTTACAGAGAAAATATCAATGAGCCAAGATTCTTCTGTTCTAGAAATCATTTTTATACACATTAAACCAGACCACAGCCAGTGGGCTAGATTAAGGGAATGAAGTTATTGGAATATAATGGTGACATTAAAACTTGAAAGTTCAAGTACACACATCCGGGACCATGAATTTTGTAAACTAAAATTGGCAGGAGATCATACAGTTTGGCTTCACAAAAATTTGAAATTTCTGAGACATTTTCCATTTTTTCCTCCTAGGGTTTGGAATCACCATTGCTCATGCAAACCAGAAACAGATCTGGCTATCTGACAAATAGTTGGCTAGTCACTCTCTTTCAAAATTCCTAAAGACAGAGAAGCAACAGAGGGCTATATTCTCTTTTCTATTAAATAAAACCAAAAGTTAAGGATTTTTTTTTTTTAGGGAGGGGTAACAGTGAAGTAGAAAAGCAAAGCATTGCAAGACAGAGATGAGTTTTTTTTAGTTTGCCTCTAGGTTTAAAAAAGGGTATAGGTATAAATATAATCTTTAAAACATTTTTAGTCCTATTTTAAAAAGAACTACATATGGTGGATTGCCAGCATTTTTAATGGAAAGGGCATTGTAGGCATTCTGCTCCCCTTTTATTCCTTACGCTCCTAGGACACGCACCGGCTTCTTATAGTACTACTGCTAGAACCCAAGCAGTTGCAAAGTCATGGGTAATGCCAACCTAAAACCTAGACACTGGGAGGAAGAACAGCTTGAGCAATTATGGCAGTGTAAGGTAAGGAACCAAGGAAAGAAAATGTCATTTACGAGTGCACAGGTGACACTTTGGGGACCAGGGACAGTCCAAACAGGAGTTGCGGGGAAAAAAAACAAAGTAAGAAGCATGGGTACACAGCTATGAATTTCTGTGAGATAACAAGGATAACAATTATTTGAGAATATGGATAGGCTAAGAAAGCAGATGTAAGAGGTAAGCGTTTTGGAGGAGATGAGAGGGAGACTTCAGTTTGGAAAAAAAGAAAAGAAATCCCTATTGTATTTTTCTCTTTTCATCTCAAGAACATTTGAATATTTATTTTCTTAATGTTTCAGAAACAGTCACTGAGCATTCATTCACTTGGGGGTGGGAACTGTGCTAAAAGCAATTTCTTTTATAATAACTATAAAAACAACTGAGCAACTACCCCTCCACCCCAGGCGGTCCATTTGTTCTTTACCCATATCTCACTGCCTTGTTGGCTCTTTCCTGCTGTTCACCTGGTGGTACCTTTTAGCATGTTGCCTATTTTAGAACAGAAGGCATATAAAATGTACACGCAAACTCAGGTAGCACAGAGAGTAGCTCAAAAGGGGCAAAATGAATGTTCCATTTCTTTCACAATTCTTTCAGATATCTAGTTATCTCTAAACATATATATTTGTCTCATTCTAGTGATAAAAAGTAAGAGCATCTGAAAAGTTTTAATTTAGAAATATCCAGAGATATTCTCTGTGATGACTTTCAAAATATTTAAAGTAAGGCATATTTTCCTTAGTCTTAGTTCCAGGTAGTTTTCTTAAATTCTTTAATATATTTTTATTGAATTCACATGGACAGTATTAACTTCTTTAATAAAAAAAATTTTTTAAGAAAAACAGACTTTTCCTCTTAACCTAATGTTTTGAAAAAAATGCATTCAAGTTACTTTGGTAAAGGTTATGAGATGTGCCTTAATTTGACTATTTCATTCATGTAATTACAATTTCATGTGTCAGAATACTGTGCTACAAGACATCCTCTGGTGATTAGTTTCCTCTGTTCCTGAGTCAAACAGAAAAAGAAAAGATTTGTAACCTCATGGTTACAGCTTTTCAAAGTCCAAAATTTAGAGGACTACTCTTACTAGCACTCAAAGATTCAAAGAATAGACACTTATTCTAATGCATTTTGTTTTATCCTTCAGAAAAAGTCACTGTCTTTCTAGAAAATATAACATAATTGTCCCTTTTAATCTTCTAAGCTTCTCTACTCATTTGCTATTTTAAAAAATGTCGCTCACACACGCATTGTTAATCCTCTCGAGAAAAAAGAAACTAGAGCAATTTACTGAGCATCACTGATGATAAAAATCCACAAACTGAGGCCTGGCTTGATCTTTGTGGACAGCCTGAGGACAAAACAATGAAGAGTGTTTAAAAAGTACAGGTGTAAGCCAGCAACATTTATCACCTACATTGGCTCATATAGCACTAGCCACAGCAAGAGCTTCAGAAGAGGTGTCTGTCTCTGTCTTTGAGTAACTCTGATAATCATGCTGATTGTCAGGGCTGAGGGTGTAGCTCAGTGGTTGAGGGCCTGTGTAGCATGCATGAAGCCCTGGATTCCAATCCCTGCACCACAAACAAACAAACAACAACTACAAAAACACCTATTTGTCTGAACTCATTTAAGTAAATATAAGAGTATTTGCTTCTGTTTGAAGTGAATTTAATATTTTATTCCCATGCAACTAATTTCCTGTATTGCAATTTCAATAGAAAGAAATAACATGCCAGGTCAAATATTCTAGTACTTAAATGATGCTGTGCTTATTTTTCTGAACACGTTTGTTTTACATCAATCTTGCTTTTTATCCTGAAATTGATAGGAAATCCAATTTAATTAATAAAAAAAAGTTTCCAAATTGAGATATTAACAGCATATCAGAGTGACAAGATCAGTTCTAAACATCCTCCAGGGCCAGAGGAAACCCTGTCATGACAACAATGCCCTGCCTCTTTCCACTCATCTCTCTTTGCTATGCCCTCCACAGGCACCCTAATCTTCTAGCCCCAGAGGAGCCAGAGGTGAACTAGTGAGACCAGCCAACCAAACTGCCTTCCAGGCTGCAGCCCAGGGAGGGGAGAAATCTTAACTTTAGAGATCCGAACTTGAGCCACTACACAGAAGTGGATACTTTAATTATTGAAATGAGAATAATCACAGCAGTGAAGTAATCAGAGGACAATTTTATTTGACTAGAGAAATTCCAGGATTCACCCAAAGACCCAGGGAAAAGTTGCCCACACAGGAGGTTAGCAGGGCTGCTGGGAAAAAGAGGGACAGTTGTTCTGTGTGAAGACACAAAATGGCATTTTGCTTATTTGGTGTAATAGTTTTAAGCCCTTGGTTCCTTATTTAAGTATTTTAAAAAAAATTTTTAGATGTTGATGGATCTTTATTTTATTCATATATTTATATGTGGTGCTGAGAATCAAACCCAGTGCCTCACACATGCTAGGCAAGTGCTGTCCCATTGAGCCACAACCCCAGCCCCTTATTTAAGGATTTTAAGAGCTAAAGGAGGCAGCAGATTTTCCATTTTCGGTATTAGATAACCTCACAGTCTTTGCTGTCCACTTAAAACATGCCAAAATATTAGGACAACCTGCCACTCTTCTTTATTACCTCCTATTAGATTGTTACACATAAACTTTTTCATTTCTAGGAGTTCTTTTCTGTAAATTCCTTAGTACTTGCAATTCCTTTTCTGAGGTGTGTCCCCTGCAAATGATAATCACCCTGTAGAAGCACAGTGAATGACAGACTTTACAGCCAAAATAAACGGGTCTGAGGCAAATAGGAGCAGACACCACAGTTAGTCAAGCTGATTCATTAAAAAAAAAAAAAGACACATTAAAGCTGGATCAACTGTCATCTTTTAGTGATGACTGTTGATCTGATGTGATGAGAGAAAGTTCATGCACGTGGATGGGTTGATGTGGCTCCTGGATGGTCCGGAACGTCGTTAACTCATACAGACTGATTCTGGCCTCGGTTCAAACTTCTCAGCCTTTGTTCTCAGGGCTCTGAGGATGGCTTTGAAGTTCAGGATAAAGCTCTTCTAACACACCATTACCAAAGAATAACCTTTTGATTATGATCTCATGAAAGTATAATCCATAACTTACATAAGTTAAGACCGCCGCAAACAGTGACGGTCCTGTAATTGGACCTTTATGAATCCCATATGTTACAATCTCTGCATTAGCTAGCAGTCCTGCATAATACATACATCTCTTCCCCAAACACAGCCACAGAACTTTCTTAAAAGGCTATGAAACTTTTCACAGCTACTGTCAGCCTTGAACTCTTCAGACCCCTAGGCTTGGGTGTAGGTACCTAAAGGGTGGGATTTGGGGAAAGCTTAAAAGAATAATAAATATATCCCCCTTGTCCCATAGTCATTCATTTACGAAATGCAGTGTAATCAAAGCCAGTTAACGTTCTACTTAATTGTGTGGCTTGTGTGCCTTAAAAAAAAAATGTCAGGAGAAAAATAGACTTTTCCAAAAAAATCATTGTTAAAAATATAAATGAAAATGTATTTATTTAGCAACAGTATCTCTCATCCGAGGTTCTCAAAGGATTTGGTCTTGGCTAGGAAGCCATTATGTCATTATTTACATTATCTATGATTTATGTTTATCCCCCTTCTTGTTAAACTAAATTCCATTATTTTAGCAAATTAGAAATGTGACTGTTGAGCACAGCTTAATTGTCTTCATTGAAGGAGGAAGGGCAGTAAGCATGAAAGAGAAGATTTAGGAGGAAAAGTACCCAACCCAGGTCCACAATAGTGAAAAAATAAAATTAACAAGATTTCTGATCTGTCAAAAGAGACAAAGAAGTCTGAATTAAAGGAAAAATAACAGAATAAAAGATATCTAAGGGAAGATTAGTCTGTCATTTGGGACTTAAAACGAGGTGAGTATACAAGGCCAACAGCAAAAAATGGAGACCACATCAAAGAGTTATCTTTCCATTTGTCCCCTTCCCTTATAATAACCATAACTACCCCCACAGCCTGCAGTGTACTTATTTTATTATTTAACCTATTATCATGACTTTTCTTTCCTTTGGAACATATTATAAAAGTTACCGAAAATAATTCCCAGCAAATTGACATACCTCTAGATTCCTTGGTTCAAAACAGCAGTGCTAACATGATCTTTGGGTCTCTACTGCCATTGTACAGAACCTCTCCACTTGTAAATATGCTAGTAGCTTCCAAGTTAAGAAGTATTGACTCACAAAGCATCCATCAAACTCATCTGAATCAAAATATCTGACGTTTGACTCCATATCTCCTCTATGTAACTCTTAAAAGAGACCCTAATTATTTATCAATAGATTTTCAATGGTCCAGTTTATTTTCTAAAATTAAGTCTTACACACATATAGACATGTGATGATCAGAGAAGACCAGTAACAATAAAGGGGGAGAAAGATCTGGCTTTTAAATATCTTTTGTTGGGCTGTTTTTAAATAAAATATAAGTGAGCTTCTTAGGGTCCCCAACTGTGACAGGCAACGTGAGACAACAAGAATCAAAATATCAGGAGATATTTTGATTAAAAAAAAAAATCAAAAAATCAAAAGAAAGAGATCAATAGAACACCTAGATGTATACAGGGCAGTACAGCAAGTCTGGTGTGATCTGAATCAAGATTTGGTGAATGCTTGGAAACTAAAAAGACCTGAATACCAAGTCTCCTTTATTTACCTTTAAAAAAAAATGACTAGAAACTATGAACCGGCAGCTTCAATATCTGTTGAAAGAAACTAAACATCAACATAAATTCATAAGAAGCACAAAGTGCCAGACTGAATTGATATCCTTCCTCAAAAGAGAAATAGAGGAATATCAGGGGTCTACCTTTGCTTCAAAATTGATACTGATTCCTTTCACATGGCATGTTTACTAAGAAATTGGAAATTCTAGACTCCACCATCTGATGGGAAGGCTAAACAATCCATTTAAGAGCCACATTCAAAAGCATAAACCTCTGTCAGGCAGGTGACATCTAAAAGACTCTCACATTTATAAGAAGTTTCCTTGTCAACTTTCCCTCCTGCTCTGGATGTGACATTGCTTACTTCTGTTTTCTACTTTTCCCATTCCTTGGCCTTATCATGTATTCTATTCCTCTTCCTGATCCCTCCAAAATCACTTTCTTTAAAAAAAATGAAATATTTTCTCCATATTTATTTCTAATTATGTCCTCACCCAAGAGTCTTTGCAGAGGTCTGTAAAGTCTTTGCAAAGTCTGTAAGCCTTTGTTTGGATCATGTTGGTCTTCTCTCACGTTTTCCTGTCTTTAGTTTACTTCCTCAGTTTTTGGTTGTGCCATATCACTTTGGGTAACTTTTAAAGGAAATTTAAGTTATAATAGTTCTAGTATCATGGGAGACAAAACATGTTCACTAAATGGAAGAAGGAAGGAAAAGAGGAGGGAATTCTAGGACTGGAGGATTCTGGGATGAACTCATCACCTAGCAAGAGCCAAAGTTCCAAAACAGATTAAGATAAAGACAAAAAAAAACATAGGGGTTAGTACACACTGTGCTAACATAATGTCTTTCTTCGTAGGCAGTGGATAAAAGACAAAGTCAATCTATGAACACAGGCTTTGAAAAACAGGTTTACACAGAGTCAGGCCAACTTTTCAGTCATGTGAGAACAGTGCTATTTTTAAAGATATAGATTGTCTATTAAACACCTTTCAACTCTGAAAACTCTGTATCTGTCGTTCCTTTTGATGCTGTTGTAATTTCCATGATAAGGTATTGCAGAGAATTTTATAAACAGGGGAGGATTCACAAAGCCCTCGAGGTAAAATGGCAGATCGTGACACTTGGACAAATTCTGGGAGATGATGTGGGGGAGCTGAGAACCAGGGAGGGTGAGTTACATTTCCAAAGCCCACACAGTCAGGACTTGGCAGCACACCTTTCATGATACCACAACTGCCTTCCTACCAACCATTTCCATCAGCCTTTGTTAAATACCTACCATGTTCTGAGCACTACATTGGGTGATAGGTATCAAGGTGCCTGTATCAGCCTACCCAGCTAGTGCTTCAAAATTGAACATTAAAGTGTGTGTGTGTGTGTGTGTGTGTGTGTGTGTGAGTGTGTTGGACTAAGTAACACAAAAAGAGAATAAAGGACTTCCCTCTTGTCCATACCAACAGAGAAACTGCAGGCAACTTTTTTTTCATCCATATGTCACAGGACTGAATTATAATGTGGTAATGTTGTTGGGCCTTCTCACAGCCTAAAGTTCAAGACAGAAACAAAGTACAAAGCTCTGCTCTCCCTGTCAGAAAACACGGCTCTTTTCCCAGTTCTCTCTCTCTCTCTCTCTCTCTCTCAAGTTTTAAGAAGTCCGCCATCATGCTTGACCTTTACTTTTCTCCTCTGAAAAAAATGAGGTGGTCGAACTAATCTTTATGCTTTCTTCTCTTTGAGAGTTTATAATTCTAAGGCAGCCTTTCTCAATTTCTCCCAAGGTTTACCATAGAGCCGAAGCATTTGGAAAGAATATAGTACTTTCTGCATGTATATCTATGTAGAGAATCCATAAGCTCAGTAGTAAGTTCTCAAAGTCTGTGCTATTAGTGACCTAAGATAATGAGTAATGAGTGATCTTCTCAGAAACATAGGGAAATTCAGTGCACAAGTATCCCCACTTTTGCCTTTACCAGTTCCTGATGTTTTCTAGATAACCGATTTTTGTTTAACCAATTTATGTTTTTTGATAACCAATTTATGAAATTGCATAGAACAAGCCAATGAGGTGGCTGAGAATGGTTACCCTCCGCCAGAACTGTCTCTTTCCCTGTGTGCCGTGTGCTCACTGCAGATTTTGCTCAAAGAAGCTGTGTGATGGCTCCTGGCTTGAAGGGGCTGCAGAAGATGTTCTGCAGTACAGAGGCCAACAGTTTATAAACAATAATTCATATCTACCCACTAGGCTTCCTCTCCTTTTTCTTGGGCTTTTGTTTTGGGGGTTGGGAATACTGGGGATTGAACTCATGGACACTGAACCACTGAGACACATCCCCAGCCCTATTTTGTATTTTATTTAGAAACAAGGTCTCACTGAGTTGCTTAATGCCTTGCTGTTGCTGAGGCTGGCTTTGAACCCACGATCCTCCTGCCTCAGGCTCCAGAGTCACTGGGATTACAGGCATGCACCATCATGCCCAGCGTGGGCCATTTTAGGCACTCCTAGATTTATTTATTTATTTTCTTTCACTCAGATATATATCTCTGGAAGCTCTGACTAGCAAACTAATATTTCTTTTCTTTCTTTTTTTTTTTTTTTTTTTGAGGGGGCTGTGTTTGGGGGAGAGGTTCTTGGGATCCCAGAAAGAGAACTAAGAGGTCTACCACTGAGCTACATCTCCAGCCTCCTTCCTTCCTTCCTTCCTTCCTTCCTTCCTTCCTTCCTTCCTTCCCTCCCTCCCTTTTTGTAGTACTGGGACTTGAACTCAGGGACTTATGCATGCTAGGCAAGCACTTTACCACTAAGCTACATCCCCAGCCCTTTTTTATTTATTTTGAGTCAGGGTCTCACAAAGTTGTTGAGGCTGGACTTGAACTTGTGATCCTCCTGCCACAGCCTTCAGAGTCACTGGGATACCAGACATGCACCAACACACCCAGCTCCTGTCTCTTCTTTTACAAATACCCATAAGAATTTATTTGCTAAGATTTCCCTTATTTTGACAAAATGTAACATATACCCATTCTTCCTCTTTAAAGGGCTGTCTTCTAGCCACTAATGACAATGACTCTGAATTTTAAAGATGATCTACCTGCTGATCCCACATTGCTCTGTCCCTAAGAAAACAGGAAATAACACCCTTGCCTGTGGCAGAGTAAACCTACTTAATATATAAAAAAATTTTAAAGAGTAAATATGCAAAATAAATATTGTAATCGCTGTTTTTCAAAATATTATGGATAAATGTATCTACATATGAAACATACAGAGAAGTTCATAAATGTTTACTCCAATTCATTAAATCTTAGTAGAAAAATGTACTTTCTTGCTGTGTTCAAAAGAAATGACCCATCTAATTTAAAAAATTATCCACTAGTTTTGTATTTGTAGACTAGAAGTATAGTGTCTAATGCGCTATATAGCTGATGAATACTGTGTTCACAATTAATATCCCTATGCAAAGCCTCTTACCTTGAAGGACCTTCACAGTCCCATATGAAAAGGGAGACTTACTTACCATGTACTGGTCCCCCACCGCCCCCTACAGTATGAAATTCCCACAAAAATGCAGGTACAAATCAACAGCCACCAGTACCACTTACAAAACTTCATGTTTTTAAGTCACAAAAGAATATTAAAAAGGACATTTTTGCATAATTGTGCTGGAAGTATCGAGTAGCCACTACAAGCCATTCAATCATAATGGATGTGCCAAAAGCCTCTACAATGGTCCAAAGTTTTGACTCAGAAATTCCACTTCTGGGATTCAGTCCTAAGGAAGTAATCCTAATATGGAAAAAAATTTATACATCACGTTGCTCTTCATGGCATTATTTATAGTAGTGAAATGTTAGAAATAATCTAAATATGGGGCTGGGGATGTGGCTCAAGTGGTAGCGCGCTCGCCCTGCATGCGTGCGGCCCGGGTTCGATCCTCAGCACCACATACCAACAAAGATGTTGTGTCCGCCTAGAATTGAAAAATAAATATTAAAAAAATTCTCTCTCTCTCTCTTTAAAAAAAAATCTAAATAGGAGACTGTTGACCTATATCATAGAATATTATGTAATTATTAAAAATCAAGTTTCAGAAAACATGGGAAACTGTCCTAACTGTTCTTAAGTAAATGACAAACAAAAAAGTTTGAATAGAAAAACTACTCAGTGGAAAAACACCAACATGCTAACATTGTCTTAGGTCTGTTAACTATATATGACTTCTCCTCTTCCATTCTTTCTCCTTCTGTATTTTCCAAACGTTTTTAGAAAGTGTACTAGTTTATGATGGAAAAAAGTAATGAACTCGAATAAAATGCTATTAGGATTCATAAAAAGAAATAGTTCTACCCAGGAAATTAAGTATGGCATACTCTAATGAAGTCCAGTTTATATTCCTGAGTAATGGGTTTTGCAAATTATAATTGCTACAAAGACAACTAGCAATGTAAAAATCTCAGCCTGTAACAGAGACAAATCCCAGAACTATTTTCTCAGTTCTTTATAAAGAGCCAAACCAGTATTAAACATTTTGAATATCTAGAAAGTGGTTACCATTTGGGGATAATTTTAAAGGGCAAATATTAGTAACATAGCAGTCCTGTCTACCTCAACTCCTAAAGTTCCATATTAACCAAATTGAATGGCTTGGAACCAAACTAACAGAAAAACCAGGCAAAAACTGCCTAGAGTTCAGTAGATTTTAGTAACATTATTCAGGAAAACAGTATTTTGAAAATATTTAATTCTGCTCCAAGTTCATTTTATTTCTGTTACAAGTAATCATATTGGACAAACTGCTTTTCTTACTGTGATTTGGATTAAAACACAAAGCTACTAACAATGCAGAAATGATAATGACAAATAACAAGTCACAGACGTGATAGAACTGAAAGAAACCTCCTTATTTTACAGATGAGAAATAGAGGGCAATATTTGTCTGAGGTCCCAGCAAGTTGGTGTGAGAGTTGGGCTGGAAGCCAGATCTCCCGAGGCCAGCTCAGTGTGACACTCTTGAGTTCAGAGAGTGGCCGCCATTCGCTGATGATGGAATATGGGCACTGTGCCAGCATCCTCCCTGCTTGGGGTCTGGCAGACCATCTCTCTCTAGCCTTATGACTCCCACCTAACACTAATGGCTCATAAATACAAAGGAAAGAAAAGACCCTATTTTTCCAGTGTCTACCATGTTCCAAGTACTTTGTACACATTAAGCAACTGCATTTTGCTGTCACTGTAAAAAGTAAATTAATGGTGTCTTTTTTAGTACTTGAAGAAACTGAGGCCCCAAGAGGTCAAGTTGATCAAGTTTTAGCATGGGCTGCTGACTTTAGCCTCTGGTGTACGGTCTGGGTTCTCCAGAGACACCAAACTAATAGGAGATACATCTCTAGATAGACAGATAGATAGAATTATAGACATATTGAGAGAGACAGATAGATGGTAAGGAATTAGCCCACATGATTATGGTGACTGACAAATCCCAAGATCTACAGTTGGTGGGCTGGTGTCCCCAAAGAGCCTATACTATAGTTCCAGACTGAGTGCCAGCTGATTAGAGACTCAGGAAGAAAAGACATCTGAAGGCAATCAAGCAGAAGGCGTTTTCTCCACTCACAGAACAGTCAGTTTTTTTGTTCTATTAAGGCCATCACCTGATTGAATTAGGCAGGTAAATCTGCTTTACCCACACTATTGATTTAAATGTTTATCTCATCTAGAAAAACACTCACAGACATACCCACCACAATGTTTGACCAAATTTCTAGACATCTGATGGCTCAGTCAAGTGGACACAGAACAAGCTGGGCCTGCAGGGTGTAAGTTTACAGAGACACTCATCCCCTAGACCCACATAGGCAACCTGAGTGCCCTCACGTGCCCTGTCCTGGTTCTGGTCCTGTGTCCCAGAAAAGAAGGGGAGATTCAGTCTTCTCTCTGAACTTGTAGCACTTTATATTGCAGAGACAAATTTCTATCAAGTAAATCCCATTCTAGAAAAGTCTTGGGTATAGAGAGTTTCTCAAGAAATTGATGGCAAAGAATATCTGAAACATCAAGTATAAAAACAGATGAAGGATGATTAGTTCTGTGCTTGCTATGGAATGGAATGGAAATCCACTTATATTTTCAGCTGAAAAGGACTCTTATTTGTTCTTATTGAAAGGCAAAAGCAGTTCTAAAACCACAAACACGTATATCTTTTGTGTATTATAGAAAATGCACAATTATTTGAGGTTTGAAGTCTTTTACTTTTGGCTAAAAGTTACTAACTACCAATTATTCCTCACATTTAGCTATCTAAAGTTTCATTAATGCATGGCTAAAGACAGTTATTAGGAAGACTAAGTGAACTTAACGAGATAATATAAATGGAAGTATGTTTTAAACTATTATGCACAACCTAAATGAAAGGTGTCTAATACTATTCACAGAATGATAGAATGACCCTCTTATCTCAATTCTGGAGAGAAGCACCAAGTTACTCTCTCTCCCTCAGTTATGAGGAAATGCATCCTGAACCCCTGGACAACACAGAGCACTCAGCAATAATTTTTTAAACTCAAGCCTGCAGGCATACAGGAAATTCGGAAAGTTGAATGCTCCAACTTTGGGAATTAAAGACCATCAGTCAATCTGGAGTCAAGTGAGTTTGTATTTGTTCTCTTCGGCTTCTCAACTAGAGCTTGACTTAGATGATGTGATATTTGCCTTTTAGAGTACTATAAATAAAGCTGCTTTTTAAAAAAAATGGCAGGTTGACCTATCCTGTACAACATAAAGGTGAAATGATATACACACAACCTTGGCAACTGACTGTCAGGGTTCAAACTCAAACTCTGCAGGTGCCTAAGACTTAATCTGTCTGAACCTTGGTCTTCTCATATGTTGAATGAGATAAAAAAAAAAAAAGCAATACTTTGTCTCATAGAATTGGTCCAAGTATTAAATGAAATAATACATGTAAATTACTTAGCACAGCTGCTGGCTCACAGTAAACACTCAATAAATGTCAATTCTTATTAGGTTGAATTCCATGAAATTTGATCATTTCAAACTACTAAAAATGACAACTTCAAGAAAATCTGAAGCCATGATACTTTAATCACCTCTAAAAGTATAACTTTTCTTAGTCAGGGTCTCTATTCAAAATCATGTTCCACAACACATAGCAGGGTATCCATCATATGCATGCAATTAACAAAGATAACAGCTCAGAAGAATCTTGATTTTGAAGATTTCAAGTTGCAATTTTATCTTGGATTCTCGAGTCAGACTGCCCGAGTGTAAATCCTGGTTTCATTCCCTCCTAGTTGTGTGATCTCAGGCAAGTCACTTGATCTTTTTGTGACTCAGCTGCCATTTTTATAAAATGGTATCTTTTAAAATTATTATTTGTACCAGGGATTGAATCCAGGAGTGCTTAAACGCTAAACCACATCCTCATCCCTTTTAATTTTTTTTTTGAGACATGGTCTCACTAAGTTGCTTAGGGCCTTGCTAAATTGCTGAGACTGGCCTCAAATTGTGATCCTCCTGTCTCAGCCTCCGAAGTCACTGGGATTACAGGCATGCACCATCATGCCCAGCACCATTTTTGTAAAATGGGAAAACTAGTAGTGTTTATCTCATCAGATTGTTGTGAGAATTAAATTAGATAATGAAGACAAGTGACCAGCACAATGACTGACAAAGAGAAAACATGTGTTAGCTATTTCCCTCTATTTTCTCCTCTTCCTTCTCCTCCTCTTTTTTCTTCTCCTTGTGCTCCATCCCTTCTTGTTTAATTTATCATACAAGGTGTATAGACTAAAAGATGATTTCAAAATTCTCTGACTTAATCTCCAACTCTAGCAATGAACTCTTTTACCATTGGAGTATAAAGTACCAATAACTTCCACCTGTGAGAATTTTATACTTCTGATCAGTATCTAGGAGTCAAGGATGAAGAGCTCCAAGCATCCGGGTGCTGTGGCGCACACCTGTAATCCCAGTGGCTCGGGAGGCTGAGGCAGGAAGATTGCTGAGTTCAAAGCCAGCCTCAGCAAAAGCAAGGTGCTAAAAACTGAATGAGACCTGTCTCTAAATAAAATACAAAAAAGGGCTGAGGATGTGGCTCAGTGGTTAAGTACCCCTGAGTTTAATCCCTGGTACAAAAAAAAAAAAAAGAAAAGAAAAAACAAACAAAAACCCTGCAAAGCTGATAAATATGAAGTAGCTGAAGAATCTGGGGGTGTTTGGTATATAGAAAAGACAATTTGAAGGGGACAAGAGCCGTCCTCAAATGCCTATGGTCTGGTTTCCACAGACAGGAGGGTTAAAACATGACCATTGGTCCAGACAACAGAGAGCGGGTTGAGGGAGGAATTCCAGATGTGAGCAGGCATCCCAGGGGAGTCTCAGTTGGGACTTGGGGTTCCACTATCTCTGGTTTTCTGTGGCATCCTCTGGCATGCATGGGATAGAGGGGACCCGCTAATTGGGAGTTCCTTATTCAGTAGACTGGAAAATCAGGGATGGGTAAAAATAAGGAAGAGGCACTGGAACTGAATGATTCTAAGGCCTGGCCCTAAAGATGGGGCCTGACATCTATATGAACATGGGCTGCAGGAACAGAGTCTTAAGGTACCAAGGGACACAGTTCAATGCCCGACTGAGAAAAGGGGCAGCATCCCCATTTCTTCACAGAATACCAAGCTGCAATAAAACCCTGAGATGACCTGTGGAGAATACAGCCCAGTGTGGCCTTCTGGGTGATTACAGCTCCTGGAGCAAGGACAGATTGCACTTGGACCTGAAAAGCAGCCTTCTTACTTGTGGCAGCGTGGCAGCAGCACAGGTCAAGGTATTTCTGTCCAGGATAGCCTCTGTGGAGCCTTTCTTAGAACTCGAAATGAGCTAATCTTGGCTGGGAAATAAACAGAAGTAAATTAACTAGAGGTCCTCCATGAGCAAATGAAGGAAATAATGCAGCTATCTTGATAATGCAGGTGGGACTCTCCAAATGAAAGCCCATAGACTAATAGAGTACACAGATATTCAAGTTACACTGGGAAGACAGGAGTGTGCCTCCTTACAAAGAGCAACTCTCTATGGTTAACACAATGAAATATATTTAAAACCCTGCCTTAATAAGTTTCTAGCCACTGGACATGATTATTCAGGGTGAAAGAAACCACAATTCATGGATACATTGGAGAAAGGCTGGGTCATTGAGTTGGATGAGCTCTGCAATCTCTTCAAACCCTGCTATTCTGCATCTTTTAAATATACAGCCAGAAAAGGCAAGGAATCTATTGAATGAACGTGGGAAGATAACTCGAAATTTGACTCTTACATGAATTTGAGCAATTGTTTAAAAGAAAGAAATATATAGTCAATATGTCATGAAATCATTCACACTTTTATTGACAGCAAGTTCTTAAACGGCATGAGTTCTAATGTTATTGGTGGCACAGATTTCAGAAAACTTATCTTCCACTGAATATATTAATGGTCTATTTAAACGAGTAACATAAAGAGCACAATACCCCATATGGGTCTGGTAGACAGATGGCACCTGAAGTTTCAAAAAACATTAAGGTGGAAAATTCCCTGAAGTAACTTTTACATTGCCATCTGCTGGCTAGTGCTGTAAGTGACAGCAATATAAATACAATCTCAAATCTTAATCAAGTACTAACTGAAAACAGGAATATTAATGAAACCTTCAAAGAGTAGAAATCAAATGGCTTCGCTAAGTACACAAGAATCAAATACCAGAATAATTCTGCAAGACTATTGGGATCCATCTGGGGATTGCCTTAAGTATGAGGTATCCCACATGGATTCTACTTCAGATGTGAATTCCCCCAGTGGTACATCCATGAATGATACTGAAATACTACTTGGAAGCCCAAAGCATCCTACCAAGCCCTACAGTATAAGTTTATTCAAAGCTATCTTCAACTCTTACAAACTAGTTTCCTCAAGAGTGGTTTTAGATGTGTCATGTGTGAGAGCTGATTTGTTCTGTGATGCAGTGACATTTGTCATACCCATCTCCAAAAAACTGATGGCAAGTGGAAGGCAGTATTCATTAGGCTCAATTATCTCAAGTACACACAAGCCATGAAGTTAAGCAGAGCAAAAGTTATTCCAGTTGTGCATCTCTTACTGTTATGGGCCTTGGGGTACATCCTGATCAAAGCCCTATCAGGTACACACTCCTCTTCCAATACAGCTCCTTCCTCAGTACTTTCACAGTAGCGTGTTCATATTGCAATTATAAATAATGCATGTATCATGGTTATTTGGGGGTCATATCTGTTTCCACTTTGGGCAATAATCTCCTTGAGGGCAAGCTTTATATCCAATTTACATTTGTCTTTTTAGTGTTCCGGATAAACTTCGGCATTACATAAGACCTTAATAAATATTTGGGTTGAGGTCAAAAGAAGGAAGGGAAGAAGGGAGGACAAGAATCCATATTTTTCTATTCATGTCTTAGGTCTAGACTCAAATTTTTTTAAACTGCCTATCAGACTCTGCCATCTGGTAGAAAATGTGTCAATTCCCAAATGGGCCCCATTGTCAGTGAACCCTAAACAGTTCTTCTCTTGCTCCTATAATTACTTTCTCAGTTAAGATACCACTATGCATTGATCTGCGTTGTTCTCAATTACCTCATTGCCATGAACACCCATGTCCATATCCAATAAGCCTTGTCAATTGCATTGTCCTCCCTCCCTTCCTCCCTCTCCATTGCATTCCTTAGTTCAGGCCCATCTTACCTTTTTGTGGTCCCTCAAATAACTTCCTAATTGGCTTCTAGTCCTCAGTCAGGCATCTCATCATCCACCTCCATCAGCCACGGAAGTTAGCCCTCATACACACACAACCTTCTTACTTTCTTTTAAACTTTCAATGGTTCCCCACTGTCTATGAGACAAATTCAACTATGGCTTACTGAAGCTATTGTCATCTTTCCTAAGCTTACTTTTTAGGTCCATATTCCTCAGTTCCTGTTCCATAAACTCTAACCATTTTCAATAATTGTCATTCTCCAGTGACACCAATGACTCTCATTCTGCAAACCTCCCTATGGGTTACTGGGTACAGCTAGCTAGAATGCTTACCTCAGCCCCATTCTGCTGAGGTAGAATGTATCTCTATACTGTATATTTTGAGATACAGCTCAGATGTTACCTCCAATATCTTCTGTAGCATCCAAGCAAGTGCAATGTACCTGAACAATGGCAAAATCCTCTGGCTTTATGCTCTCACAGCACTTTCCTTAGGGCATTTGTGAGAGCCACAGCTAGTCCATATGAAGTCTCTTCACAAATTAAGTAAAAGCAGCCCCTCTGTGCCAGGGTATAAAGACCAGAGAAGTGAAATGTGGGTTGGCTTTTGGCTCCCACCTATCCTTTGGCTAGATCCCCATGTGCAATGTAAAACCTGGTCTGTGTTGGCCTTGGGAACTTATCACAGTTATTATGATAGCCTTATTGATGCTTAATAAGCATTCTTCTTCCCCAGCTGATAACCTCCTGGAGGCAGTTAACTTCAATTAAAATTTGTATTTTTCATGAACGATGGCATAGTAGGCATTGATAAATATTCTCAGAATTATAATTTTTTTCGAGTGAGAAGATATCCCAAAAGTTATAGAGCAGATCTGAGGAAGATCTCTGAAGTACAAAGACGTATGTAAATGTATTGTTAGCTGTGTGGTCTTGTGCAAGTCACTTAACTTTCTTATGTCCTGGTTTGCCTGACTATAACTCAAGGTTGTGAGCATTTGATGAGAGATGAGCTATGAAGTGCTCCAAAGACTGGCTGGCCCAGAGTATGCTCTATGTTAATATTGGACATTATTATTTTTAACATAGTATAAATGTTTTTAAGTCTGGCAACAAACAAGACCATTTTGGGGAAATAAATCTTTGTGTCTTGATTTTTTAAATCTAGAGACAGATCTTACATTTCATATGAAGACATTATCATTAATGTTCAATAATTTAACATGTTTTCTTTTGAGCTAGAATTGTAGTATTTTAGAATTTGGAAGAAATTTAGAAGTAACCCAAACCATATTTCATATAAAGCATGGGCACTCAAATGGTTAAATGACCTTTCCACAAGCTCTAGTGGTTTTTCATCTGGACTTCACCACACATCCAGCCCCTCAAGTCCTTACCTCCCCCATGTCCAGCTTCTAGTGTTTTCCCTTCCACATGCCCAGCCTCTACCCCAGACACCACTGACCTCTCCCACAAAGCACTTCCACAACTGCTCTCTCTGCCTCTGCCAGCCCTTCTTCTCATGCCTTCCTCCCATCTCAGCTGATTAAACAATTCATGAACATCCTTCAAGTCCCAGTTCTAATGTCACAGATACTCCCAAGCGAAGCCTCCCTTTAAGGCTCCAGCCAAAATTAGCTGCTTTTCCCTCTGTGTTCCTGGAGCACTTAGAACGAGGGCTCTGGATCCCAACTGCCTAGGTTTGATCCGAGCTTCCCCACTTACCAGCAGTGTGGCCTTCACTCCTCAGTGCCTCAGTTGCCTTATCTGTCCAACAGGAATAATAATGGGACCTGCCCCGTTTATTTATGCATTCAGTCAAGAGTTATCAACTGCCTCCTGGGAGCCAGGAGCTGTCCAGCACATGGAGATATATGGTGAACAGGACAGAGTCCTTGCTCACATGAGCTGACATAGAATGGGAGAGTCAGACAAAACCAAAGATAATCAAGTAGTTTCTTATCCTTACGTACAGCCGAGGTAGAGGAGAAAAAAGGCTAACAGGGCCACGGAGTGAGTGAGGCAAAGCAGAGGAAATGAGTCACTCCCTATTCCTAGCACCAAGACTTTCAGATTCTATCTCCTAAAAATTTCTCCTATTTCCCTCCTCTTCGTCTGGGATCCCAGATTTCTCTCCTTTTAGTTGAGCTCTCCTCTGCTTGCCAGAAGGATGATCTGAGGACATAATTCTGACTTTGCCATCCTCCACTTTACACTTTTCAGTGACTGACCTACCATTATCAATGGAACAAGTCCCACAGGCTGTTGCATGGTGGACAGCACCCTCTGGGACCTAGTTGTGCTGCCTACCTCTCCACTTCTGATGCTGCACCATCTCTTCAGACACACCAAACCCCAGTTACCCAGACAATCAGACGTCTGGTCTCTGTGCTGTTTCCTTTCCCTAAAGGCCATTCCGTCCTCCCCATTGCTGCTTGGCTAGCTCAACAGTCAGACTCAGCTCAGGAGGTACTTGCCTGTGTTCTCACACTAGCCTGGGAATACCTCAGGGCTTCCATAATATCACCCCCCCAAATTATTAAGATAATCTGTTTATATTTCTGTCTTTCCAATTAGCTGCTAATTTTCTTAAGGGCAAAGAATGGTTCTTAATCATGTTTTAATTCCAGGGCAAGATCTAAGTTCTGGCCAAGAGTGGCAACGCAAGACTATTCTCATGTTGCCAGCTGAAACACTTACCCACTAAAGTGTCCCTTTATCCCAGGCCCTTAACAACCAGCTGCCCTGTGAGATTTTATTCAGGTGAATGGGATTTTAAGGATGCCTGACAATTTCCAAGATTTTTTCATCACATTTATCCATAAAATCCCAGAAGAAGATAAATGTATAGCTCAGAAGGATAAACATCCATGTGCCTAGCTGAAAAAAACATAGAAGAACAGTAAGTGTCCTGGGACTTCAGGATTTTAAATAGTAATAAATTTTAAAAGAAAATCAAATACTTGAAAAAAGCAGGCTTATTTCACATAAATCCAGGGCCAGTGTTCAACTTCTCGTTCTTTAAACTGAAGGAGAACCTGTCAAGCTGAATTTGTATACTTCTATTATACTTTCCTCAGTACTTCAAAAAGTAGTGTGGGAATTGAAAAGAGAAGTTAAGTAAATGTTGTTTTTTTTTTTAAAAAAACCATCATACTGTTTTTCCTTCTTTAAGCTCCCTTTTATGTTACATTCAAATTCTAGACTTCATTAGAAAATTAGAATGATTTTTTTTTGTTCTACATACTCAGAGAAAGTTATTTTTTATAGTGTCATATTCTAATCAGAGAGAGACAGAGAGAGGAAGAAGGAGGAGGAGGAGAGGGAGGAGGGAAGAAAATCATCATAAACCCTTCCAAAAGCTTAGTAAGAAAAAGAGCTAAATGAAGGCTGTGGAGAAGCCACTGTCCGCCCAACACATAATCAAGGATCAACTCAACACATCCCTAGGATAAGCCTGCAAGAGAGTGAGTCCAATCTCTTCATTGCAAAGAAGAAATAACCCCTGTTGAGTTGTTTCTACTTCCACTTCTCTGCCTCCAGACCCTTCCTCCATGGTTTGACCCTGACCTCCCCTTCCTTGGGTTCCCATTTCCTGTCAGTTGAGATTCAAGGCCCTTCATCATCACCTAGACCATGTATGTGGACATCCCGAGCCCTCTCTGTGGGAGGTAGTTTCTTCCCTGGCTGATCTAACTCATCCTTCCAGAATTAATTTGAACATAACCTGCTCAGAGAGCTCAGTGAAGCACCCCTGGCACCCATCTTCCCTCAGGAGGAGAAAGAGTGGCTTTCTTTGTGCTCTCAGTTAGTCCTGCACTTTCCAACCTCATTTGGGTGAGTGTGATGAGTATTTGTTTCCTACGCTATGAGCATCCTCTGCGCAGCGCTGGGTTTATTCCTTTTGGTATGCTCTGTGTGTTGCTCCATGTTTGTTGATGGAGTACTTGAGTCAGAATCGCTGCATGGGAGACGATTCTCCCATCTACCAGGGTCCATGGGAATGGAACCAAGTCACTCCCATGTAACTATAGCCAGTTGGCTGGATTATTACAGCAAAAGAAGCCCTGATCTCACAACCTCCTCCAGAGCTCCAGCAACAGAGTGAAGGACATTTTCACTAAACTCTTAATCCCCCCCCAAATTATTCCCTCAAAATGTCCATTTTATTTACCAAGGACAGTTAAACTAAATGAGTATACTCCAAAACAAAATGCCTTATTGGATATCATGCCTTTCTGCTTCACCACAACAATTTTAAAGACTTTTATTTGTGTGAGTAATTTAAAGTCAGGAATAAGCAGAGAGGATACTAGTGGGTTTGTTTACACACTTTTACACCACCATGGAAGGAAGACATAACAAAGTTTACATTTATGCCATGTAAATTGCTATAGAACCAGATGTGGCTTGCAAGGTGCCTTGTAACTCATCTCCTCTAAGCAATAAAGCCCTTTTTTTTTTTCTTCTGGCAAAAGTTTGAGAAACTAACCGCTGTTTTCTATCAGCAAATGGAACAGATGGCTGGCACATGCCTGCTTTGCTAAATGAAATGGGCTCTCTGCAGAATTACTCTTTGATCCCTAGTGGCATGTCCACAGCACCACAATGCAAAATACCACAGTAGAGCAGAATCAAAACATGAAAAGTTTAAAGGTGTCCTTTTGACATGAGTCCCTCCTTTAAAAAATCATGCCCACAGCATGTAAACATATTCACATTCCCACTCGGAAACCATGACCAGGGGTCAGAAACAAGGTATGTCCTTCATTTGGTGGTATGAAACCACATTGAGGTATGATGGCAAACCCCAAGAGGGCAAAGGTATGAAACCACTTGGGCTATAACTATCCAAACAAACAAAAGTTATCTTCATTAGGAAAAAAATGTGGACAGTACCCATTCAGGGCTTTAAATAATAGAACTCAGTATTATCACAACTTCAGGTTGGAAAGGGTGTTTGGCAGCTCCTTTGAAGATAGAGAGGAAGTACTTGAATTAAAATTCACCCTGAATTGTTACTCTTGATTTGTGTCAAGGGAGAAAGGAAGGAAAGAACATTTTAAATACAGTTCCCCTGAACTCAACCAGTCCAATGGGAAGTAAAAGATGACAAACTATAGCCAAAATTTAATGGGACCATTATATCAAACGCCATATTGAAAATACAAGCTATCTGGGACTGTAGGGGTATTTTGATGATGAGATTGGATTATCTAGTTGACATTACACAACATGTCAATAAAACAATTCTGTTTTTTAAAAATTGCAAAAAAAAAATGTGAGTCAGTTGTCAAAAAAATGGCCTGTTTTTTAATTTCCTTTTTAGTCAATGGTACTTTCTCATTTTCCTGCTACACTGGGGAGGTACTGACTATTATTATTCACAAAGGAACCACAATCCAGGCAAAGTTCTCAAATGTTCTTTATACTTGATGTTTTATTTTTTATTGTTATAATTTCTGGCAGTTTTCTGTAATTCAAGATTTTTTTCTAATTGAAAGGGAGCTAGTGAGGGTCATGGATTAATTTATAATTAGCTTTACACGTTGAAAAATGTTTCACTTTTTACACTGCATCTTCAATGTATTTAATATTTTCTACTTTTGATGGTCATCCAGAAAAACAAAGGAGCATATTACTGCAGTTTAATTCAATAAAGTCAATTCTTCTACAATACACTCAATGCCAAGGCAGCTAAATTTTCCTCTTCCTCTCCTATAGCCAATAGCAACACATTAAAGTCTTATTTTTAAACATCTTGAAACCGATAAAAACAAAGCTACACCACTGACTTCTAGTGGTTGTAGGAATTCTATACACTATACATGACAAAAGTTTACTCTAAGATCTCAACCTGGTGGTACAGATGGCTAGAGCCTGCTTAGTAATCCAAGTGGTGGATTTGAAGTTAATATTTGTTGGTTATCTTTGTCCAGAGAATTCCTATTCCACAGTTACCAATTTCACCCCAACCTTTGCCATCCATCTCAGAAATCCAGGCCTTTGGTCACAAGGAGATTAGAAAACCAGTACAGATGGCTCAGCATAAATCCATCACCACTGTTAAAAAAGGGCAACATCAAAAGAGATGCCTTGTTAACTTGGTACCAGATTCACGGTATCTTAGCATGTTTTTTGCAGGTAATAGAACATATTACAGTTATTAAGATCAAGTCTGTATGATCTTTATAAATGAAGATATATTTATAAGAGCTATGTAAATAAAACCTTTTGGCCTTACACCAAACTGGTTCATATGGAAATCAGTAGCGTTGTCCTAATGTTAGAATTCAGATTTTTCTAACAAAACCTCTCATTAAATTTTTACTCAAAAACCATTGGGTTTAGGAAGTGTTATTTTCCAAATAAAATGTTTAATTAGTACCTAATTTAGAGAACCAAAATGGTTGCTCATGGCCCCTGCCTGTCTCAAATTTAGGGGGAAAAAAGTATGCCTCATCAAAAAATATTAACTATTAAAAAGTTACATACAATAATAAAGAGAATTTCCCCTTAATGACTGAAAGTCCTTTAAGCTGCGGCCTCTTCAGTGGAAAATCTTCTCTCAACTAAAAGCTTGGAAAAGAGGCATACCAGAAAATGAGTATTTTATATAGGAGATAAAATGGAGGCCAGGAAAACAAAAATTTTAGGGAAAGAGAGAGGGATCAGGTAGGATGATTTCAGGCAGGAAAGCATTATAAAAAAGAGTTTTGGGAGACCTCAAAAAAAAAAAGAAAGAAAGAAAGAAGAAACAATTGGTGAGAATCAGATGCACGTGAATGAGTTATTCGATATCCAGAGATAGATTACACCCAGCAACCAACTGTTTTTATCATTTTGTTGAGTAAGGTGTAGTGGGAAAATGATGCCAGATAATAAAAATGGATGAAATACTTATAATCTAGAACATCATACAATTTTAAACACATGATTTTTACATATCTTAATGTAATTTTTTAAATATTATACACCAATGCATGCTCATTGTGGAAGAACAAAAACATAATAGATGCAGATGTAATCCATGTTTACACTTTGGAGGATCAGATGTTGATCAGAGGGTTTTTTCCCTGTGTCTACCAACCTATTTCATAATGGAATAATACAGAAGATGCTATGTTGCAGACTTCTTAATTAGTCAAAGATAAGGGGGCTGGGTTTGTGGCTCCTGGTAGAGTGCTTGCCTCACACAAGTGAGGCACTGGGTTCAATCCTCAGCACCATGTAAAAATATATAAATAAACGTATTGTGTCCATCTAGAACTTAAAAAATATTTTAAAAAGTAAAAAGAAAGAGGGCTGGGGTTGTGGCTCAGAGGTAGAGCATTCACCTAGCACTAGCGAGGCACTGAGTTTGATCCTCAGCACCACATAAAAATAAATAAAATAAAGGTATTGTGTCCAACTACAACTAAAAAAAAAATTTAAAAAAAAGAAAAAGAAATAAAGATAAGAAACATTTCTGGACCATGTTTATGACTATTTACTGAGAATGAATTATGGAAGTAAAATTTCCCATTCAAAGGATTCATGTCAAGCCTTTTTTTCATTCAGTTCGATTTGCCCTGTAAAAAAGCTAACACAAACATCAAAACATCAGCAACATATGAGTATGGACAAACTCTTCAAATACCAAAAACAAAACAAAACACCCCCCAGCTTAGGGCTACTTCAAGGGGAAATACAACATAGACACAGGAGTCAGAATTACTTTACTTTGTCAAAAATAAAAAAAAAAAAACACCCCACAAACTTTTAAAAGAATGGACCAACTTGATGTGGGGAAAGGAACCTCACTATAATTTTTATTCGCATCTGTCTAAAGTAGACTATGCAATGTATTTTATATAGCTCCAAGAACACTTTTGTTTACCAGACTAATAATTTATAGGAAGTAGGTGACACTTTACTGCCTCTACTAGGTCTTCCATCCTAAAGTTGCTTTAACTTTGTTCATGTCGCTAAAATACTTAACTATAAAGTTTAAAATTTCATTAATCAGGTATGTGTTTTGTTTATGTGTTACTGAAACACCTAAGTGTTTGATATTATTTGGATGAAGTAACTATGTAATGGAAAGAACTTTTCATTTTCCATGTAAATGTTTTGATGTGGTTTGGCTTTAGCCATAGATGCCTTTCAAACTACTTAATTGGTATTGAAGTTATTATTTTTCCCATCTTCAAAATGTCCTTGCATTCGAAAACTTAAAGTTCTGGAATCACACAACTTTAGTGAGTAAAATTAATCATATTTAAATAATATTTTAAACATATTGTTGTTCGACATTGTGTAGATCATCCCCCCACACACCTATAAAGAAAAGAGACACCAGATTTCAGGTAGTTACCTGAGGTAACCTATCCCAGAGCATAATGAATGTAGAGAGCACAGTAACTTAATTGAGGTGCTAACACTGTCCTGCCAAATTAGATAATGCATCTGGATGATCAGGACCTAAGCAGGAGGGGGAATGATAGAAGCTTCATCTTTATGCCAGTTTCACTATTTCCCTAATCCTCCAAAAGACATATTCCCGAGGCTGTTTAATAAGCCAATCCATTTTATATTCAACAATATGCCCATATTTGCTAGCATGTACTGCTCTAAAGCAATAGGGGAACTGAACATGGAATTGAAGCCTTTGCCTCCAATTCCATTCTTCAGAAGACCAACTCATATGCAAAAGGAATAAGAAGAAAGGAAGGAAGGAAAGAAGGAAGGCAGGAGAGAGCTCCTGGCATTGTTTGCCTCTCCTGTAGTTACCAAACATCTTCAGCTAATGGGGTGCAGTTCAAGATACCTTCTAATGGTTGAGAAAGATCCATAAAGATACAGGTCAAAATGTCTTTCTTTAAAACATAGAATTAATACTAAGCCCATCTGTCAAGTGGTCAACCATAAGTAAACAGATTCAGATAAAAAGAAGATAATGAAAGATCATTCCTTGATTTATTATTAATTTCACAATATTACAAAATTAATTGCCCAAAGAGTATCTCTAAAGAGGGAATTTCAGGGAGAAAAGGAACATTATCCCTGTAGAACAATAGAAGCCTCAGTGAATTTATCTGCACAATGGAGTACTAGAATACATGATCTTCCTATTATGAATGTCAGTGGATCCAAAGCGTCGTTATTATTTTTTAACCACATAGCAATGAAAGCATTGAACTGTCTAGATTTGATCTATTTTAGAAAAATTTATTTAAAATAGAGGACAAACTTGAAGGAAAAAAGACAGCTAAAATGATCATGCCCATACTATAACAGGCAATTAGAGGAAACCAAAGTGGGTTTTCAATTTAAAATAGTTACTTTTTATAAAATGTTCTTTTAATCCTATTCTTCTTGAAAATAGCCACTCCAGTAATTCTAGAATAAAAAGACCTAAAATGTGATTTTAATTATAACTACAATGATTTTCATAGTAGGCACATTTTACCAACTAATGAGCAAAAGAATTTATTACTTGCCATTTGTCCTCTAGAGTATATTCTCCAATTGTACTACAGAAATTAAACTCCCATAAGCATTTTTATTCTCCCTTTCTTTCCAAAATAAAAGGCCATTTGTATTATACTGAAAAAATGTATAAAAGGTAACGTACAAAAGACACTCAGGTGCTAAGGAATAAAAAGAATGCTTCATAAAAATAGACTGCAGGTTTTTTTTCCACAGGAAAGTATTTAAATAGTAACTTTAAAAATCAATAGGCTGAAGTGTTTTATAACATTCTTATGTAACTGACACCTTTTCAGTCTATGAACTCCTACCAGAAATATACAGCATTCACATTCCAGTGAAAAACATTTAGCACATCAGCTTTTTAAAATGCACTGTGTCAAAAATACTTATGTAGACCTTCAATTTTTCTGTAAAGTATAAACAATGTCCAAATGGTCGGCACATGCTAAGGAAAAATGAGTGTTTTATATATTATGTTAAATTTTAATGACAATGATCAGAGAGACATAGTGATGTTAGTATTTGAAGTCTTTATATTTCTAGTAGTCTAAAGACAACGTGTGGTATCAGAATAGTAAGCTCGGGGGCATTGCTTGTCCCTTTATTTTGAGAATCTCCAATTTATGTGACAACTTAAAATATTTAAATAAATGCGAATCATCTTTTTTGGCGACCAAATGAGAAAATACTCTTTAAAATGAAATGTACCATATTACACACTTTATAATATCATTCCTATTTACCATCAGGTAGTAGAAATGTTAAAGGGCATTTTTTTTTCTCCCACACTTCCAGAACTTACCTGCCCTGCAGCTTGCCAGGTAAAATTCATGGAATGGATATTGACAGGAATAGCTGGCATTCTCTGTTGTGCTTTTCTGAAATCATGCGTAAAGGGGGCCATTTTCCCCTCGGAAACAATCAGGATATCTTCTTCAAATCCTGTTTTTTTTAAATAATAAGCAAAACTATCAAACTAGGTGGACTTGAAAGAATACAAATCAGAAGTTTCATACAAAAAGAAAACCAAAGAATTACTTCTTGCCACAAAGCACCTGACTTTGGTACCCACAACCCTACTGAGATTACTTTTCCTCTATACGTGCTTAAGGATGATGGGAACAGACACATGCTTTCGGGGGG
>NW_025999853.1:41845153-41909432 GCF_001458135.2 Marmota marmota marmota | reverse complement strand
GGGGGGGGGGGGGGGAATGGACATGGAATTAATTGATACAAACTCTGGACGCACCTAAAAACGTAGGGCTGTAACTACCAGCTGCATGATCAGATCACTTGCTCAACCTTCGTTTCTTGAGAGAAAAGTATTAGCATTCAGATGGAAAAAAATGGAACGGAGGTGGGGGCGGTGGGTAGCGATAGCCCTTGGACATTAAGTTTTAAACATATTAAATACAGATATTCCTCCTTTAATGGAGAGAGTGAGGACGCGGGGCAGGGAAGGGGCCCTTACCTATGAGCACTCTTGCCTGGTGCGCATCGATCCACAGGTATAGACTCTCCTCCCGCGGCTGCCCGGCCTCCGCCCTCAGCACCAGCAGGCACGGGAGGATGCTCCAGAGCCGCAGCGCAGCGGCAGGGAAGGCGCTCCTCCGGGTCATGCTGCTTCGGACCTCCTTGCGGGTGGCGAAACTCCTGCAGCACCTACCCGACCTGCGGTTCTTAAGTTCTTAGCTCGGCTTCAGCCCTTACCCGGAGCTGCTGGAAGTGGAGCCTCCCGGCTCCGGTGAGAGTAAGCCTGGGAAGGAGGCGATGAGAAGGGAGGGGAAAGGAGGGGATGAGCGGGCGCAAGCCGCACAGGAGGAGGGGGCGCGAGCCGAGAGGAGAAGGCAGAGACGCAAGGTTGGCAACGCCGGAGATGCCAGCAAGCCCGGCCACGCCAACAGTCTGAGGGTCAAATACGGTGGAAGAGGAAGAGCAGAAAGGGCTGGCCAGAGCGAGGTGCAAGCCAGAAGTGGGGTCTGCGAGGTCGAGCCTGTCGCCGCCGGGGGGCGCTGCGGGCCGCGGGGGGCGGGGCGGCGGGGGACCCTGGAGTCCGCGTTAACGCTGCGGAGCGCCCGGTGGCGAGCTCACTAAGGCGCGGGTGGACCAGACGCCCAAGGAGAAGCACCCTCAAAGGGACCCCTGGGACGTCACGCGTCCCCTCTTCTGGTCAGAGAGGCATGGGGGTGGGGGAGTGGGATGAGCCGAGAAATGGGCTTTTTACCCGTTACTAACTGAAGGCACAGTTTCTACTCTCTCTCCCTCTCCGACAGTATATTCCCTCTGTATTCTCTCTTCACTCTCTCTCTCCTCCCTCGTTTTCCAAACACAGTCTTCTCTGAATCCCTTCCAGTTAACGCTTGAATCTTGACTGTCCAGTGGTGTTGATCGCAGGCATTCGGCTTGGTTTAGGACTTTCTTTCTGCACTTGAGCGACACCCAACAGGTGTGGAGATTTGTCTTCCTGATAACCCAGCAGTACCTAGAAGAGTTCCCTAGGTCCTGGATGATAGCTATACCTGATCCCTGGGAGTCGTGATTATTTTCACATTTTGGCGATGGTTTTAAAAATGGGAGGCGGGTGTTCAGTTACTGAAAAATCAGGCAATTGGGGATAAGACCAAGGCTCTGCTGTGCCTGCGGGAAGTGTACCTGGCAGCCAGTGGCCAACAGCATCACCTATCCAGTGGAATCACAGCACGAAGGATTTATGCCTCTTGCCTAATTCCCTGAATGTGCAAAGAACACAGAAGCAAAAGGTTTTTCAGAAACTTAGAAAGTTTTCAAGACTCGGGAATGCTTTGTTTACTTCCCTTTGTTCTTTAGTACCCAGATGCTGAGACAAATGCCTCAAGGATCCTGTGTCTGGGGTTGGGCGTGGTGTTTCACTCAGTCCTTTGTAGAGAATGGGTACCTCAAAAGGGAAAAGCAAACAGAAACCATAGAGAAGAAGCTGGACATGTGCATAAATTAAGTTAAATAAACATTAGGCTATGGGTCATTAGGAAAAAGAACAGAATGTACCTTTTCAATTGTGAAATATGTCCCTTATCCAATTGATAGGACAAAATGGGGAGGGGGCAAAAGAATTAGACAAGAACTCTTGAGTGATATGAACTTGCGTATCTTAATTTTAAAGCACTTTTCAATGCTTACTTAATTCTCACACCTCTTCAAAGTACATTCTGTTATTATTCTCAAGGTTCCTAAAGTCTAGTAAGTTGACTGTGGATATCCAGTTGGACAGTCAGGATGCAAATCCCAAGCATCTGATTCCAAAGCCCATTCTTAGCCACTACCTTATTCTGATAGGTAAATCAAAATTAGGTCTCTTTGCATCCAAAGCTTCATAGCCATTCTTCCTTTAAAATATTTAGCTCTTGTCCAACAATTCATTACTCTTTGTTGCAATGAATATTCGTTTATATAAATAGTAATACATTAGTCAATCTTTGAAGCACTTTAACACAGTAATGCCAGTGTCACTCAGTTAAAGATAATTTCACAACACAACAGACATTTTCTTTTACTAGGGAAGTATTGTTTTGATTGAAGATTTTCCCCCTTAGTAATTCTCAACTCTTTATGGCTCCTGGTGCAAGAACGCCCTCTACAGGTTGTTCTAATCAAATACTGAGAACTATCCATGTGATTTTTTGTTGAGAGAAAAAGAGGGACTAAATTCATTCTTAATTCAATTTCCTCTGAGCGAGGCTCTTCTGCAGCAGTTGGATTTGGTATTGATGATAATAGTTATCTATTTTATTGAAAGGATATTTTCCCCTTCCAGAATGCTTTTTTTTTCTGTTTACTTCTTCCCAGCAAAGGACACTTAGAAACATTCTATTTTTTTTTGTAGGTATATAAAGAAAAATGCTATTTAAGAAATCTTGGATTTAAGACATTTTGGCTTTTGAAAGGAGGGAAGGAATATAATATGTGTTATAAACAGTCAGCTATTTTTATGAAACATAGGGTGTATCTTTTTGTGGGAAGATCCACCAACGAGCTGAATTGGGCTTTGTTTCCATCCTTTTTATTGTTAAGGAAAAATAACTTTCATTTAGAGTAATGTTTATAATTTATCTACTCAAATAAAAATGTAACAACAGTTATTTTCACATAATAAAAATTTAGAAATACTGTACTGGAGGCATTACAGATCAACTTTGTTTAGTTTGAAAATTCTACCCTTTATTTTCCAGTCCATTATGCTTCCTTTCCTTGTGTGATTCATGCTCATCCATTATGTTTGCAGCTTCATTTATTTGTTCATTAACTCATTCACTCATTGAACAAAGATTTATTAAGTATTCATTATATCCAGGATACTGACCTAGAAACTACAAGAAAAACAAAATACAACCTCATCCCTCACAGAGCATTTGGAACTAGTCAAATGACAAGCATCTAAACAGTCATAATATAAGGCAGAACATGATGATTTGATAAGATAGAAACAGGAAATACAAAGAAGAAATCTCATATTTGAAACTGTGTTTTTCATTTATTCATTCAAAATACATTTACTAAGTGTCTGATACATGCACTGCACAGACACAGAGGATAGAAAAGCAAGTGAAAAGACAGCCCTGTTCTTGAAAAACTCTCAAACTAACAGGGGAGTGTTGAGAATGAGTGTTGAGAATTAGAGAGGGATGAATGTCCTGGTAGGGACATGCACAGTATATTTTGGGACCCACAAAAAAGCCACTTAATGCAGGCTGGGTTCTAAGAAGACCTCCTAGAGTAGAGGGTACTTGCACAGTCTTGAAGGTAAAAGAGAAATTAAACATGCAAGGAGACAGACGGGAGTCTGTACACAGAAAGCACCAGTAATGAGAGCAAAAAGACAGGACCAAGAATGGCACTCTGCAAGATGTGAGGGTGCTAATCTGTACATGATGAGCCTGTAGTGAGAGGGAGGAGGTAGCAGCTGGAGGTGAAGCCACAAATGTAGGTAGGAGCTGTTTATAGAAGATTATGCTGAGAATTCCAAAAACAGTTTTCTTCCTTTGGACACCTAGAACTGCAGATGGTACCAAACCCTATATTTTTTTCTATATCTACATATCTATAATAAAATTTAACTCATAAATTAGGCACAGTAAGAGATTAAAAATTAAAAATAATAACCAAATAGTAAAATAGAACAATTATTATAAGGTGGCATAATAAAAGTTATGTGAAAGTAGAGTCCACTCCCCTTCAAAATGTCTGACTGTACCATCTTTTTTTTTTTTTTTTGCTATTGATAAAATTTTATTTTACAGATGTAGTAACTGAATCTCAGGACAGTTTCTATACAGGCATATGACTCACTAGAGGATAAGACACAAGACAAAAACCTCCTGGCAAACCGGTGTCCTTATTGTTTATTATTATACATATCAAATCTCTCTAACTGGATCACAATATTTGGTCTTTAGGAAGAGGTTGGTATATGTTGGTTTGTACAAATATGGAGTTTGCTTTAGGAGAACTACTACTACATAAAAGAATTCTGCCATTAGGGAAAGATGCTATTTTTGAGAATCATATGATATTAAATTACTATGTGCTATAGGTCTACCAGGTTTAAGAATGGAACATTTAAAACAATAAAGAAAACAACAATGGTCATAAATAATAAACACATGCAGGACACAATTATAATATGCATATTATCTGACTTTATGAAATGGGTATTTTATGTATATTTTCTCCCTCTCTCTATATATATGGTTCTCTCAGCTCCCAATTGAATGACTTATTTTGAAAGCTTTTTAAATTGCTGAGGTTTCCTTCCCACTAGAAGGACACAGTTGGCAACACTTGTTGGAACACCTGTTCAGAGCACACCCAGGTTCTAAGAGCTGCTCTCCTGGGAAGTGATTTCAGGCTGTGCTTCTCAGTGGGAAGTTTCCTGCTAAGAACTCTTTTGACTGTACCATCTTCATCTTTCTGTGTGAAGATGTGAGATGATGCAGTATTCACTTGATGAGATGAAGTGCAGTGGATGAGGCAGGCCTTGTGACAGACATCATGTTAGGCTACTTTGTAATGGTTACTTGAACACCAACACTGTAATACTGTGGCAATCAACTAATAACTGAGCCAACTGCTAAGTAACTAATGGGTAAGTAGCATATACAGTTGAGTTTATGCTGACCCAAGTCCTGGGCTGAATGAAGGGGAACGGTGTGAGATTTCACCCTGCTACTCATTATGCAATTTAAAACCTATATGTTGTTTATTTCTGGAATTTTCCACCCAATATTTTTGGGCTTCAGTTAACCACAGGTATCTGAAACTGCAGGAAGTAAAGCCACAGAGAACAGCAGAGAGGCTTACTGGAATTTATGTAGAGACACTGTCTTACATAACTCCCCACTCCTTAATTATGGATGTGCAGTGATGTCCTTTCATATAGAGCACTATAGAAAAAAGGGCAAAAGTAACTTTTTAATGGAAAAAGCTGACAGACAGTACCTCCTCTAAGTGACCAGGGTCAAGGGCAACAACAGTAGGTCAAGTTGATAATATGTATCCTTGATATGATGTGATGAAAAGGGGATGTCATCTCTTTGGTTTTCCTCCTGAAAACCACCACAGTTCAATCATGAGAAAAATGTCAGAAACATCCAACTGAGGAACAGTCTGTAAAATACCTAATCAGTACTTCTCAAAATGGTCAAGGTCATCAAACACAAAGAAAGTTTGAGACACTGTCACAGCCAAGAGGAACCTAAGGATACATCACAATTAAATGTAACAAGATATCCTGGATTGAATCCAGGAACAGAAAATGGACCTTAGGCTAAAAACTAAGGGAATCTAAATAAACAATTAATAGTAATTTATTAATATTGGCTCATCGATTGTGATAAATATGTTAATGTAAGATATTAATAACAGAGACTATGAGGCATGAGGTGTAGTGGAACTTTCTGTGCTATCTTTGACATTTTTGTTGTACATCTAAAAACTATTCTAAAATTTTAAAAGTGATGAAGACCACGATACTTAAAAAAAAAAAAAAAAACTTAGCTGCAAACATTTGACATTCAGATTTCTCATTTCAAAAAAAATGGGATTTCTGGCTTCTCTTACAAATTGAGAGGTCTGGCAATATTTCCTTCTTTTAAAGGGATAATCAGATGGTGTGAACAGTGTCTGTCCTTCAAACAGGACAAGCACTGTCTTAGTTCTCATAGTTGTACCACTCCTCAACCAAGTTCACCTTTTAGCCAGACCTGCTGGGCTTTTGTGTGGTCCTGAAATTTCTACCCATGGCAAGGAGGGGCGACAGTGAACAGGGAAGAAGAAAGTGTCTGAGGGGGCTGTAACCTGTCTTCATTATGGAAGTGCAGCTGTGAGGGACAAGGGGCTTCCTGTCAGTGCCCAGATATTCACTCAGCCAAGCAAGCAGGACACTCCACCTTGTGGTCTCAGCCAGAACTCTCCTGGTGACTACAGGTGTTGGGACTGAGAATGGAGCATATCAGCTACACCCTGAGCTGTGTTTGAAAAAGGAGAGGAGCAAACACCTCATAGCACAGTGCTGTGGAAGAGGAGTCATAAGAAGGAAATGAAAAGTGCAAGTTGCCAAGCATTATGCTTAATGTAATCCTGTTTTAAGAAAATATAGATAGGAACTTGGGGGAGGGAAAAGAGGAAATAATGGGGAATGATGTTGGTCAAATTATATTGTTATCCTCTGTGCATGTAGGCATATGCAACAATAAATCCCACCATTATGTATGATTATAATGAACCAATAAAAAAAATGGAAAAAAGAAACTATACATGTGTGTATGTATATATAATAACTCTAGGTACATAATGATGTAGAGATTATGATTATCTATTTAATGCACATATTTATATATAATGCTTGATGGATTATATACCAAATTATTTCCAACAACTGTCTATGGGGAATGAGAATCAGACGAGGGAATGATTTCCACTTTGTGCACAAATATTTCCTGACTTTTAATAAAATGAGCAGATGCTCCTGTAATTAAAAACTATTTTTAAAAGTAGAAAAAGATTGTTTCTTTTGTTGCTTCAGTCAGTTTCTCCCAAAGTAGGCAGCTGTCACCTCCCCAGGCCAGCTCTTCTTGCTGTGCTGCTTGCATACTGCATCACTTAAGAACTGTACATCACAACACTGACAGCTCATTACTGAAGCTCAGCACAGCTCAAATAGTCATCACCATCCCAGGCAGCTGTCCTGCTCTTCTTTCCTCACATGATGGCACTGCCAAGCAACCCAGCGTATCTAGTCTTGCACAAATCATATCCATTGTTTTCTGTTTGTCCTGCTATTTCATCCCTATGACATTTAAATAAACTATTTTTTATGACAGGGGAAAAAAGGAAAATAATTTCATTGCCCAATATTAAAGGAATGGGAAAAAATAGAATATCTTCATAGGATGAAACATTTTTAAATTCAAGGACTATTTGATCAGCCAAGTCAGCTCAGATTCCAACTAAGGAAGGTTTCCAGCTTCAAAGTGACTGAACTATAGTAGGTACTTCAGGAGTGTCTGTTAAATATATATTGGAAGAGTTAGGGGCTGGGGATGTGGCTCAAGTGTGGTGTGCTCGCCTGGCGTGCGTGCGGCCCGGGTTCAATCCTCAGCACCACATACAAACAAAGATGTTGTGTCCGCCGAAAACTAAAAAAATAAATAAATAAATATTAAAAAAAAAAAAAGAGTTAATGCACTGTTTGGATCCAGATGGCTATAGTTCCTCTTATAAGTTACTAGTTTCTTCCTATTGTCTGAAGTCTGCAAAAATTTAGTCTTAAATCATCTGTTCTAACAGTATGAATACTATGAACATTTATCATTAATTTACAAGGAGCCACATAACTTATTCCAAAGGAACTTTGCTCTGTCTTTTGAATATTGCAATAAAATTTTGTCATTAACAAACAATGGGAGCATAGGTCTAACTTCATCAATTGGGAAATCTTAACAGTACCAACTAGGATCTCAAAGAAAGCAATGTGATTCTAAAAATTCTTTTGGTATGCTAAAAAGTTAACTTTATAATTTTAAAAATTTTAACCTTAAAACCTATATTATGAAAGTTGCCTTATTATTTATTGATAATCCCACTTGATCATGAAATATGATTCTTCTAATGTGCTGCTGAATTTGATTTCCTTGCATCTATATTGTTGTTACATCTATGTTCTTCAAGAATATTGGCCTGTGGACTGGGATTGTGGCTCACCTAGCACGGACGGGGCACTGGGTTCGATCCTCAGCACCACATAAAAATAAAAAAATAAAGGTATTGTGTCTAACTACAACTAAAAAAATTTTAAAAATAAAAAATAAAAAAATATTGGCCTGTGATTTTATTAGTATAATTTTTTAATGCGAGGGATCAAACCCAGGGCTTCATATGTGCTAGGCAAGTAATCTACCAATGAGCCATATCCCAAGCTGCAATTTTATTTTTAATTAAGAATTGAAGGGGCTGGGGATGTGGCTCAAGCGTGGCGTGCTCGCTTGGCGTGCGTGCGGCCCGGGTTCGAGCCTCAGCACCACATACAAACAAAGATGTTGCGTTCGCCGAAAACTAAAAAATAAATATTAAAAAAAATCTCAGTAATGATTAAAAAAAAAAAAGAATTGAAGTCTTGTATCCTACACTCATTTTTGAGGATGCTCAAGCTTCCTAAGACACCTTGCCCTTACCACCTGAACATGATACATTTTCTTTCCATTCGTAGAATTAATTGAAATTAAACAATACCAGATTATGTTATCAGTTTCATCCAGATAAACACTGAAAAGCACTTGTAACAGTAGTAAATATCCTCTTTAAAAATATGCAGTCAGTGCAAATTAGTGCAACCACGTTGGAAAGCAGTATGGAGACTGCTCATAACTTGGAATAGAATCACCATCTGACCCTTGTATCCCACTCCTTGTTATATACCCAAACGACTTAAAATCAGCATACTGTAGTGACACAGCCACATCAATGTTTATAGCAGCACAATTCACAATACCTAAATTGTGGAACCAACCTAGATGCCCTTCAGTAGATGAATAGATAAAGAAAATGTGGTATATATACACAATGGAATATTACTCAGCATTAAAAGAGAATAAAATTAAATGGATAAAGTTGGAGAATATCATGTTAAGTGAAGTAAGCCAATCCCAAAAAACTAAAGGCCAAATGTTTTCTCTGATTAGTGGATGCAGATCTATCATGCGGATGGGGCATGAGAAAAAGGCAGGAACTTTGGACTGGGAAAAGGGGAGGGTGAGGAGGAATTATGGGGGTAGGAAAGATGGTGGAATGAAATGGACATCATTACCCTAGGTACATGTATGATTGCACAAGCGGTGTGTCTCTATATCATTTACAACCGGAGAATTGAAATGTTGCACTCCATTTGTGTACGATGAATTGAAATGCATTCTGCTGTCATGTACAACCAAGTAGAACAAATTTTTAAAATAATACATTAATAAATAAATAAATAAAAAGTTTAAAAAATATACAGTCAAGAATTCTTAAAAGGATGCCTTCAAAATTTCAAGATCAGCTAGTTGTGAAAGCAAGACCTACTAAAGGAACAATACCTTCATAGAATTAACACAAAATAAGAAGTCATTTTAGTAGACAAATTTCAATTTTGTTACTTTCAAGTTGATCTGGACTTCAGAGACTGTTTCAGGCTAAATCAGAACTCAGATAAATAAAAATGATACTTTATTAATCTCTATTCTATGTCTTTTATGTGACAGTCAGGTATGTTGACAAAATGAGACATAGCCAAGGCTCAGGAAAACCTGTTATTATATTCACAAGTTGTAGAAACAGGAGGCAGAGCACACCACACAGGCCACTTGGGAAAGCACCAACATTGGTCAGTAGACAGAAGGGGCAAGAATGAAGAGACTTTGACCATGTCAGGGCAAACAGTTTACAATTGACTAGTTTGGATAATTTCAGCAGGCTCTGGATTTTAGGAGTGGTCCTTCTTACCTGATACCTGGCCCTGAGATAATCAAGGCAGAATAGTGCCTCCTGGAGTATATGGGCTAAGTAGTGGGGTATGTCTCTGGACTGGTTAGTCTGCAAATCAAAGGCATGCTGTCTTTCCTCCTGGTATTTTTTAGCCCCAGGAGGAGAAGTCCCTCTCCAAACAGAAAAAATTATAAGAGTCAAAACATCATAATTTACAGAAAATAATAATATAAACAACACAATCTCCTATATGGAAAACAGTATATTTCTGGAGACTAGTACATAAAAGTAGCAATTTAAGACATTCTTTTCTCAGTGTCAAGGTTATCTGGGAAATTCAACTAGTAACCAGAAGATTAGTGAACACTGACCTATGATGAGATTAGTGAGTAGCATGATAGATATTTCATCTTGGCCAGCGGGTCTCAGATGCTGCCCTAGGAATCATTTTTAAAATTCTTGTGATTATTTGATTTTTACAAGGACTGAAGGGTGCTTTGGGCTCCTATAGGTTATAAGACAGGGATGGTAGGTACTCTGCTGTCCACTAGACAGGACTAAACAAGGATTGTTCCAAGTCTTTTGATTACTCCACGGTAGATTCATGTAGATGAAAAAGACTGTTTATAATTATCTGAAACTAGAAACCTAGCGGCATTTTACATTATAAACACACAGTTTTTAACACCTACTAAAATTTCCAGAAACACTACTTCTTTGAATAGTAAGATTCTGTGAAAAGTCAGAAAGCAACATTTTACTTGGTTATGTTTCTATCTCTACCAAGAATTGCTAAAACTTTAGAAAAATCATATCATCACACCCCTAATACCCCCGCCATTTTCTCTATTACAATTCTAAAGTTCTAACTTCCCTTAAAACTAAACCTTTTTTTTACTAAAGTAGATGCAAGCATCTGATTACTTCATTTTCAAAATAATTGTGCTCGACTCTTTTCATTTTGAATCATATTTTTATTGTATTTTTTATTTTTATGTATATTAAGGTATTATATTGGTTATTTTGAAATTGTATCTGTTGGAGTAGATAGTATTATCTGTGCATTTTATTTAAGAATTTTAAAGGGGAATATCAAAATATCAATTATAAAAAGGCAGCTTTGGGGGCTGGGGTTGTGACTCAGTGAGATTGCCTAGCATGTGTGAGGCACTGGGTTCAATTCTCAACACTGAATACAAATAAATGAATAAAATAAAGGTCCATCAATGTCTAAAAAAATTTTTTTTAAAAAAGGCAGCTTTGAGTCTGTTCATAAAGGCTGAATAATTTATGATTCCATTTATGTGACATTCTGGGAAGTCACTACAGAACAGGAACATACTAAGGGTTCTAAGAGACCAAAGGCTTTGGGAAAGCTTTTATTATAAAGGGGAGCACCATGAGGGAAGTTGGGGGCAGAGGGCAGGGCAATGTTAACTATTCTGAATCTCGGTTGTGTAAGGGAATTACATGACCAAACCTTAGAGACTTGTACACCAGTTTTAAAAAAAGTGAATTTTATTGCACATAATTTAAAAATAAACATAAATAACTCAACAAAAAAAAAACCTGGACAACACAATAAAACTCAGAAAATAAAACAACCAAATGGTAGTATTGGGTCTCAGAGTTAAGGACCCCTGAATTATGCCTTAGAAGCCCCCAATGACATTCCTGCCCCCAGAACACAGTTCAGATCCCTAGTGACTAAACTACTCATTCCCATCAGGTATGATTTCATTTTCTTTGTGTTAGATGTGTGAGAAGAAATTCCTTTTTATTGAATTCACACCAATGAATGGACTACATTTCAACTAAAGCCAGCAAGTTATTGGCAATTAAAACCTAGTTCTCTTAATTCTAGTGATCTTTTAGTATACCATATTGCCTCCCAAGTTTTGTGCTAAAGTGGGAGAATACTGTGAATTATTAAGTTTTCCATTCATTACACCTCTAAAGTAAAACAAAATAAAATGCCAGTTCTAGAATTATAGTACCACCTGAGTTTACTAAGAAAGCAAAAGAAAGAAAAAAAACTGGTTTTCTTAATAACATCACTATTCACATTCCTAGAAGAAAAGTGTTCTATAATGTCACTTCTATTGACAGGGAATACAAGCCTCTTGTGTTTTTATAAGGTGTTTATAACAGGTCAGTGTTTTGGCTAGGGTGTTAAAGGGTTTTTGCCATTTACAGTATATTCTGTAGCCTTCTGAAACTGCTTTGGGAAATTTTAACATGTAGAAATGTTTGGTTCACTTATTGCAGGTAATTAAAATAGTTGAGAGGGACATTAACTCATAAAATGCCTTAATTTGGATAATATTCAAATAATAGGTGTCAAGATGATGAATTAAGAACACTTTAAATTTTCTTGCCAAACAACTATTGAATCAATTAAGCTACATGAATAGGTAGCAAGAATCAAACATTTAAATAATCATTAATTGATACTTGTGCTAAGAACCTGTTATTTAAATCCCGTATGCCTAGCTTTCTAAAAGAACCAAATAAAAGTCAGTTTAATAAATTTTCATGGTAATTGACATTGGAATTTGGTATGCATTCAAATAACTTAAAGACAAAAAAAAAAAAAACCCAAAATCTACCTTTATTGATTGTAAACTGAACTGTGGATTTCCAGGAGAGATGAAGGTGGCTTGTGCCCACATGGCACATTCTAGCATCTATGGCACACAATCAGCCTTCACGGGTGCTCCTATTTCAGCCACTTAAAATCGAGTTTGCCATCATTCTGTACTCCATCAATTTAAAATTGTTAGCTTCTGTGGTATATCCAGAAAAGATAGGCGTGGGGATGCAGGTATAGATGTAATAAGACTGGCTATGAATTATTAATAAGGTAATTGTTGAAACTGAATCTTCCTCTGCTTGCTATGATGGAGTAACTGGTACTAGACTTGTCTTCAATTTGACTTTTCTTTCTATTTGCCCAAACAGAAAATTGAACAAAATATAAGAATATTTATTTTATTTTTTTTAAAGAAAGAGTGAGAGAGAGGGAGAGAATTTTAATATTTATTTTTTAGTATTTGGCGGACACAACATCTTTGTCTGTATGTGGTGCTGAGGATTGAACCCGGGCCGCACGCATGCCAGGCAAGCGCACTACTGCTTGAGCCACATCCCCAGCCCCAAGAATATTTATTTTAAAACACTGAGCAAGCTGGGAGTGGTGGCACACACCAGTAATCCCAGCAGCTCAGGAAGCTGAGACAGGAGGATTGTGAGTTCAAAGCCAGCCTTAGCAATTTAGCGATGCCCTAAGATCCTGTCTCTAAGTAAAACACAAAATTGGAACTGGAGGGTGCTGGGGGGTGCTGGGGTTGTGGCTCTTAGGTAGAGTGCTCACCTAGCATGCATGAGACACTGGGTTCAATCCTCAGCAACACATAAAAATAAAATAAAGATATTGTGTCCACCTATAACTAGAAAATAAATATTAATAAAAATAAAAAAGGCTGGGGATGTGACTCAGTGGTCGAGTGCCCCTGAGTTCAATCCCCCATACGGGGGTGGGGGGCGGGGGGGGGGGGGACATTGGACAATAGGAATTTTCACTATAGAATAGGGAAGGGGAATCTAAGAGCAAGGCATTCTCTGAGAATGGGATAGAGGAGGTTGAGGCAGCTGGAATTTGTGGAGCAAAAATCTTTGAGCATAGAACTATGTTTAAAAAAGACAGAGAGAGAAAAAGAAGGAAGGGTTATGGTTTAGATATGAGGTGTCCTCCCAAAGCTCTGATGTTAATGCAGGAATATTCAGAGATAAAATGATTGGATTATGAGAACTGTGACCTAATCCATCTATCCTAATTTAAATGGACTAACTGGGTAACTGTAGGCAGGAGGGGTATGGCTGGAGGAGGTGGATCACTGGTGATGCCCTGGAAGGGTGCATCCTCCCTGCAGCACCCCCTTTCTCTCTTCACTTCCCAGCCACTATGAGGTGAGTAGTTCTCCACAATGCCTTTCCACCGTGATGCTCTGCCTCACCTTGAGCCCAGAGCAATGGAACCAGCCGATCTAGTTCTGAAACCATGAGCCAAAATAAATGTTTCCTCTTCAAAGTTGTTATTGAATATTTTGGTCCCAGCAACAAAAAACTGACTAACATGGGAAGGAAGGAAGGGAGAGAAAAGCCCAAGAAGTCTGTATAAAAGCCCTCTTGTGACTGTTTATCATTGATCAAAATTGAAAGGGGAAATTACACAAGACTGGTTAAGAAATTACTGAGAAGTTATAAACTGAAAACTTCCCTCATCTCACCCAGAGATAGGGTACATTTGAGTTCTAAATGACCAAAGTGAATAAAAATTGCTGACGACCTGAGACACTTGGTAGAGATTCCAGAACACCAGCCTTTAATGGTAGGTTAAGCTAGCTCCAGCATGAAAGCTACCCACAACCCACCCTAACAAAACTTGTTTTGAAGGGAGTTATCAAGATTCAAGCACTTTAAAAAAAAATTAAAGACCCAGATATTTAAAGCCTAAAATTAAGAAGTTTCATCAAAGAACAAAAAAGTATATTAAGCATGTGAAGATACAGGACATACTAATACATAGGTAATAAACGAATCAATAGAAAAGACCAAGAAATGACAAAAATAATGGAATTCACAGATGAGGACTTTCAAACACTTATTTTAAGTATATTCAGGAATTTAAAGGAAAACATAAATATAATGAAAAGAGAGGGGACAGATATAAGGAAGATACAAATAGAACTTCTACACAGAAAAATGCAGTATCTGAAGTGAAAAATTCATTGATTCCTTAGAAAACTTGGAATGGAACCACCATTTGACCCAGCTATCCCACTCCTCAGTCTATACCCAAAGGACTTAAAATCAGCATAACAGTGACACAGCCACACCAATATTTGTAGCAGCTCAATTCGCAATAGCTAAATTATAGAAAACAACCTAGATGCCCTTCAATAGATGAATGGATAAAGAAAATGTGGTATATATACACAATGGAAAATTACTCAGCACTAAAAGAGAATAAATTTGTGGCATTTACAGGTAAATGGATGGAGTTGGAGAATATCCTGCTAAGTAAATTAAGCCAATCCCCCCAAAACAAAAGCCAAATGTTCCCTCTGATAAGTGGATACTGATCCATAATGGACAGGGCGGGGTGGGAGGGGCATGGGAAGAATGGAAGAACTTTGGACTGGGCAAAGGGGAGGGAGAGGAGGGGAGGGTTATGGGGGCAGGAAAGATGGTGGAATCAGATAGACAACATTACCTAGGTACTTGTGTGACTGCACATTTGGTGTGACACTGAAGCCAGATTTAAAGTTAGGTAGTCAGTGTTGTTAGGTAAATTGGGTCTAATATCTAGTAAGATCCAAAATGGAGGCCATGTTTAGAATGAATTCCGGGAAAAGTTGAACTACTCTTGGAATGTTAATGAAGTCTGTGAAAAGCCCAAGGCCAGAGCCCATCCCAAAGAAGTGTTAATGAACAGCCCCCAGTAAACTTGAAGATGCTGACTCAGAAGTCCTTCCTGCCCACATTACTTCTTTGGCCCACCTGTGTCCCACCTCTAGGGTCTTCCCACCTACATTCCATCACTGAAAGAACTATAAAAAGGGGAGACAACTGCACTTCCATGGATTCCATCTCTTGGGTCCCCTTCTTCCTCTGGGAGAAGTCTTTTCTGCTGTCCTTTAATAAACTTCTAATTTCTACTCTGACCTTGCCTCGGTGTGCTTCTCTGGTGTTATTCTTCAACATTGGGGAAGCGAGGACTCGTCACTGGTCGACAGCGGTAACAACGCTACATTGTGTACAACCAGAGAAATGAAAAGTTGTGCTCCATTTGTGTACAATGAATCAAAATGCATTCTGCTGTCACATATACATAAATAGAATAAAAATTAATTAAAAAATAAAAAATTTTAAAATTTTTTAAAAAGATGAATATTATAAATCTTAGGGGGAAAAATCAAAAATCAAAGCTAATACTAGAGATTAAATGGAATATTAAAAAAATCTAAAAGAAGAAAAAAGAAACAGAATAGACATGACAAAACAAATAGCAAGATAATAGGCTTAAAGGTAATCACCTTACTAGTTACACAAAATATAAATGTCTACACATTCCATTTAAAAAGCAGAGATTGTCAGATTGGAATTTTAAAAGGAAGACATCAATGTGTTTACAAAAAATAAAACATTTTAGTGAGAAGACTCAAGAAGGTTAAATGTAAAAAGATGAATAAACGCATACCAAGCAAATGCTGTTCATGAGAAATCTGGAGGGACTTTACTGATATCAGACACAATCAATTTCAGGACAAGAAATAACCACAGAGAAAATTGTTGCAGTTAGGTGATGAATATGGGGCAGTTCATTGTGCTATTCTCTGTACCTTTATATATGCTTGGCATTTCTCTTAACAAAATGTTAAAAATTGAAAAGGAAAAATATGTGTTCAAACAAATGAAATTCTGTGCGTGGGATGGTGGTGTGTGGGTAGACACCTTTCAGACACCAAAAAAAAAAAAAAAATCACATTTCAGTTACCCATTTTGAAACAAAAAAAAATAGCTTTTACTGTTTTTTCATTAACATCCTTATACTATAAAGAAATACTCTTTCTTTCTTTTGTTACTCTAATTTCTCTTATAATGATTATTGTACACACATTTTTGAAATAATGATACTTAGGGAAGGCTCATAATTCTCCTAGCAAATATGTGTTCTGGAAAGCTGTAGAGGATTTCAGCTTTATAGAGGTCCCAGAGTTACAACATATGGAAGGGCTAATAGTCCAAACTCATATTTTAATGTATTTTGTATTTTATGTATTTTTCTCAAATACATCAGAAGTGAAATCTATGCTTTCTATTATTAACAGAATGCTTTTTCTTTTTTGCAAAATAGAGAAGCAATTAGAAAAAAAGGGACATAATTTACATGACAATGAACACTTCACAAGAGAATTGTTATAAATGGCATTTGGCCCAGTATAGAAAATATTTTTATCGTTAAACTTCCTTTCTCTTCATTGGTATTTATAAGCCTCACAAGGGTTTCATACATTTTTTCATGGTTAGATGTTATTTCCAATCTCAGACCAGGCTTTATAAATAAGCACTAAGCTATTACTCTCATATTTAGAAGCCAGAAACAAAATATATCTATGCATGTTCTTTCCTAATTCACCAGGTATCACTCAATAAATTTCTATCAGAAGCTGAAGGACAGCATTAAATAGAACTTTACCAAGCATACACCTTGAACACAGCATTTTTGCTTCAGTTTTAATATCATATTTTTATGAAATAATACACTAACATTTATTTAGGATATACCAGGCATTTTCATGAAAACTAACAGTTCTATTTGTTGTAAGACTTGTTTTAACAGGAATAGTAACATGTTTGGAAAGACATAACTGGATTTGCATCCATTTTCAAGCCAGGGATCCTCTTAGAGTCTATGTCAGAAGATATTCTCTCCTTTGCTCAGAACACTCTGAGAGCTTCCTTTCCCTCTCAGGAAAAAGCTTTCCAGATGCTTTACATCGCTCGTATTTGTGGTTCTCAGCCCTGCTACATGTAAGGATTACTGGCTGCTCTTTTAAAACCTACCTATGCTAAGATCCTATTCCAGCCCCATTAAATCAGGGTTGGCTGCATCAAATGTCAGATCCCCCAGGTGATTCACATGTGCAGTTAGTGTTAGAACTGCACCCTGTACCATCAGGCTTTCCACATCATATATGCTCCTCTCCCAACATCCATCCCTCCAGCCCCCCAAACATTCTCACGACTTTCCCCACAGCTCATTTCACTCAAGCCACAATGGATTTTCCAATGCATTGACTATTCCCTCTACCTGGACTGTTCTTCTGCTATGCATTCACAGGTCTTGCTCCCTCACCTCCTTCACATCTTGACTCAAATTTGTCTTTTGAGTGAGGTGTTTCCTGTCCCTACTATTTTAAGCCATGACCTCCTACCACCCTACTCTGATTCTCCCTTCCCTGCTTTATTTTGATCAGTAGCATTTATCACCATCTGATGTGATATGTCTTTTACTTATGCATTTCTTTCTTTCTAATGTCTCCACTTCATCCCTCTACAAAACTAAATTCTGTGAGAAAGTGCTGCAGTCTGGCTGGGCACAAAATAACCGAGCCGCCACAAAACCTTGTAGGTTCAAACAGCAACTCTTTATTCCCGAACTCTCACCGGCACTCTACACACACTTCCTGGGAACACACTCCCTCCACCGGGCTCCACGCGCCAATTCTCCCAGAACCCGGAACCTGAAAGAACTCAAGGGGAACTCCAAAGTAGTGGGCGCCCAAGGCAGCAGGATCCACCCTAATCCCAGCAGGATCCGCCCTAATCCCAGAGCCGCCCTAATCCTGGAGCAGGGTCACCTTTCAACCATTCCCTCTAGCAAAATGCCAGGTGTCATTCCGACTAAACTGTGGCCCTCAACAAGAAAGAATTATTTTTGTTTGTTCACTAAGGACCTAAGATGGTACTTGGCACTTATTTGGTACTGGATGCTTATTTGATGAATCAATTAAGAGCAAAACAAAGAGAAATAGCATGAGATGTTTCACATCATCTTTACTCCAATCCTGGGAAATATATATTGGAATTTTTTCTTATCTTCCTCCTTCTAAAATCACTCCCTCTAATATAGAAGAGATACTTCTCTAGGCCACCACCATGCATTTTTACTTCTTATTGCCACCTGCAATTCCAAATTGTTATATGATGCTCTTAGCACTACACAAATATCAGGAAGAGGGGAATGTGGGGTAGACCACCCTGTCCCATTGCTGGTTTGTGCCCTTATACAAAAGTACAGACATATCACATTTCAGTGAACTCTGGAGTTTATGTCCAAGAAATGGAAACATAGATTTGAACTTTAGACTTTGTTTTTTCTAAAAGATTTTTATGGGTTTACCCTAAACTTCCCACTGGCTGTCCTTCCCCACAGGCTTCATGTCCCTGACATATTCACTCACCTCTTGTATTCTCCCTTCCTTCTTGTGTGTTCTCCCTCATCCTTAATTTCTGCTTATTTTCCCACTAGACACATTTTAGCCATCTCTCTAGTTGAATTACCTCCTTTCTACACATGCTGTTAGGTCCTACTTGCACTTCCAACTCTTTGTTTAGATATTTTTCTAAATAAAAATGACTATTTTATCTTAAATAAGAGTTAAGAACTATAGTGATAGTGACAGAAATAATTTTTCTTCATTAAAAAAGATCTATATATGAAGTTCAAGGCCTGTCTCAGCAACTTAGCAAGACCCTGTCTCAAAAAAATTGATCAATTAAATAAACGAAATAAAACAAAAAGGGCCGGGAATGTACCTCAGTGATAGAACAACTCTGGGTTCAATCTCCAGTACTTAAATAAATAAATAGTCTACATTTATTTTGTAGTAAGGGAAAGATAGAGGCTAGGTCTATCTTTCCCTTCCTACAAAATATATCCAAGGTAAACATATAGTAATCAGAATTCAAACCTAGATAATCTGTGATATCTGTTTAATATGTTGATTATCAAGAAATCCTGGCTAGGCAGAGATTAATGTTGCCTTTTTACAGAGGAAGATACCAGCCCACCTTGTTCAGTCTTGCTTATGAACGTGAGTTAACCAAGGACTCAGGTCCTTTCACTGCATCACACTGTAACAGAGACTGAAATACCCTATACTGAAAACTATGAGCTTAGTTAATATAATTGTATTATGTTAATATAACTAATAAAGTATAATGCCCCTTTTTGAGGAACTACAATTTTAAGGAGACACATAATTACTGCCAAAAATTATATAGCATTAACAGGTGACAGGCATGTTCTAAGCATTCTAACTATATTGTAGTATATAATTCATATAACCTTTGTCACAATCTTAAGAAGTGGGAGTTACTATTTTCCTATTTTACAATCAAGGTCATATAGCTAATAAATGGTAGAGATGGAATTTTAAACCAAGTAGACTGGCTTCATAGTGTATACTCTTAATCCCCCTGTAATATAAAGACACTGTCTTTGTTTTAAATTCTGAGCACACATTTGAGGCTTCACTACATACCAGACTATTCTTGGTGATTTCCACATGGTATTAGTCCATGTTGCTGCTATAACAGAATACCTAAGACTGGGCACTTTTGTAAAGAACAGAACCTTTTTTCTCACAGTTCTGAAGGCTGGGAAGTCCAAGGTCCAGCAGCTAGCAGATTGTTTCTAGTAAGGTCTACTTCTGGCTTTCAAAATGGCACTTTAAATGCTGTGTACTCATTTGGTAGAAGGGAAAAAGGGCAAAGGAAATGTGGCTAGTTCCTTAAAAGCATTTTATAATGGCACTAATCCACTTACAAGGGAAGAGCCCTCATGTCCTAGTTATTCCTAAAACCTCCCTCCTTTTAATGTCACATTGGTGACTAAATTTCCTTACATGTATTTTGAGGGACATTAAGAGCACATACGTTGTCTCAATTTAGTCCTTTCAAAGTCCTGGTGATGTGAGTAATATTACCCACATTTTACAAATATGAAAACTAAGCCTTTTAGATGTTGAATTTCTCACAAAAAGTCATGCATCAAGTTGATGGTAGAGCCAAAATTTGAAACTATGTTTTGCTTATTGTATCAAATGCTTTTTTCAGAATATGTAGTGCACATATAAACATACACAAATACATATATCATACATGGAATCCAAGTTCTTAGTGAGCTTACATGTTAAGAAAGAAGACCAGCAAGCAAACTTATGATTGTATTTTTTTTTATTTTTGAAAACATGACAATGATTACAGGAACTGTGTTTCTTCTTGACCTTGAGAGAAAAGATGATACCCTATTTTTCTTTGTATATCCACCATTAAGCACAGTCATTATAGGTGAAAGAGCAAACAAACATTCATTCATTCCCATAAAGGAGAATTTCCTCTTCTTCCACCTCTTCCTCCTCCTTTTTTTCAGTACTGGTTTTCCACAACTGAGCCACATCTCCAGCCATTTTTATTTTTCATCTTGAGGCAGGGTCTCATTAAGTTGTTGAGGCTGGCCTAGATCTTTTGATCCTCCTGCCTCAGCCTCCCAAATCCCTAAGATTATAGGCGTGCACCACTTCACCCAGCTCATTTTTATACATTTTAAAAGCTGTAACATGAGGATAAGTTCCTGAGGCTGGTCTTGAACATTTTTAATGGAGAAAAATTAAATGGAGAGTAAGTGCAGGGCACCTATGTGGACTTTTATACCCTTGCTGACAAGGTGGCTAGGATGGATGTAATTGCTCTGGTTAGCAAAATAATGGCCCCCCAGTTATGCATGTCCACATCCTACTTTCCTGTGGATATGTTATTTTATATGACAAATGGGATTACAGTAAGGATATTGAAATGGTGATATTACCCTTGGGGGTTCAACTAATCACAAGGGAATTTGTCAGTGAGAGGGTAGCAGGAGAGTGAGTTAGAGGAGATGTAACAACGGAAACAGAGACTGGGTTGAAGTGCTTTGAAAGTAGATGAAAGACCCACAAGCTGAGTATAGGCATCCTTCAGAAGCTAAAAAGGCAAGTTCAGGGTTTCTCTCCTCAACCCCCAACCCTACAGCACATCATGAACCCCCCACCAGCACTTTGTTTTTATTCCAGAGAGAACCATTTTGGACTTGTCAGCTCCCTTGTAAGATACTTAAAGAATTATAAGATAATAAATTTGTATTAGTTTTAAGACATTAATTGTGTGACAAGTTGTTACAGCAGCAGTAGGAATGATATACAAACCTATCAATCATCATTATGGTCCAAAGAAATAGTTTTTAAAGCCTATTCCTATTGGCTGAACAAGCAAAAGAATACATTCCAAAGAGTAAGGTTAAATATTAGACTATGTAAAGTTTTTATATATCTAACATGAAAAACAAGAGGCAAACTGAGAAGAATACCTGCAATAAGTATGACAGAGAGAAGAAATATAAGTAAAGAGCTCTTCCAAAGTAAAAAAATAAAACAACACACTAATGGCAAAATAAGCAAGGAACATAAATAAATAATATATAGGAAGAATGCAAAGGCAATAAGCATACGTTTGAAATATAATCTCAGTTTAAGTGGAGAAATGCAAATTAAAATAAGACCAAGATGCTATTTTTATTTTACAAAACTGAAACAAACATTTTAAAATAATCATACTCAAAAGTTATTAAGAAAGTGAGCCGCTGCTAGCAAAAGCAAAAGTGTTGATTCATGAGTCTTCTTCTTCTTTTTTTTTTTTTTTTTGGTACTGGGGATTGAATCCAGAGGCTCTTAACCACTGAGCAACATCCCCAGCCCTTTTATATTTTATTTTATTTATTTTTTAAATATACGGACTGGGGATGTGGCTCAAGCGGTAGCGCGCTTGCCTGGCACGCGTGCGGCCCGGGTTCGATCCTCAGCACCACATACAAACAAAGATGTTGTGTCTGCCGAAAACTAAAAAATAAACATTAAAAAAAATAGTTTAAATATAAAAAGATCAAAAAAATTTTATATATGACAGTGGAATGCATTACAATTCTTATTACACATATAGAGCACAGTTTTTCATATCTCTGGTTGTATACAAAGTATATTCACACCAATTCATGTCCTCATATATGTACTTTGGATAATAATGATCATCACATTCCACCATAATGTCTAACCCCCTACCCACTCCCTTCCCCTCCAACCCTTCTGTCCTATCTAGAGTTCCTCTATTCCTCCATGCTCCCTCTCTCTACCCCACTATGGATCAGCCTCCTTATATCAGAGAAAACATTCAGCATTTGGCTTTTTGGGATTGGCCAACTTCACTTAGCATTCTTTTCTCTAACTCCATCCATTTACTTGCAAATGCCATGATTTTATTCTCTTTTACCACTGAGTAACATTCCATTGCCACATTTTTTTATCCATTCATCTACTGAAGGGCATCTAGGTTGGTTCCTCAGTTTAGCTATTGTGAATTGTGCTGCTACAAACATTGATGTGGCTGTGTCCCTGTAGTATGCGGTTTTTAAGTCCTTTGGGTATAGACCGAGGAGAGGAATAGCTGGGTCAAATGGTGGTTCCATTCCCAGTTTCCACAATCAAGTGGAATTCATCCCAGGGATGCAAGGTTGGTTCAACATATGGAAATCAATATGTATCATTCATCACATCAACAGACTTAAAGATAAGAATCATATGATCATCTCAATAGATGCAGAAAAAGCATTTGACAAAATACTGCTCCCCTTTATGCTCAAAACACTAGAAAAACTAGGGATAACAGGAACATATTTCAACATCATAAAGGCTATGCTAAGCCCCAGGCCAACATCATTCTATATGGAGAAAAATTGAAGGCATTCTCTCTAAAAACTGGAACAAGACAGGGATGCCCTCTTTCACCACTTCTATTTAACATAATTCTTGAAATACTGGCCCGAGCAATTAGATGAAAGAAATTAAAGGGATACACATAGGAAAAGAATAACTCAAATTGGCACTATTTGCTGATGATATGATTCTGTACCTGGAAGACCCTAAAAGTTCCACCAGAAAACTCCTAGAACTAGTAAATGAATTCAGCAAAGTAGCAGGATATAAAATCAATACCCATAAATCAAAGGCATTTCTATATATCAGTCACAAATCCTCAGAAAGGGAAATGAGGTAAATTATCCCATTTATAATAGCCTCAAAAAATAAAATACTTGGCAATCAACGAAAGAGGTGAAAGATCTACATAATGAAAATGACAGAACCTTAAAGAAAGAAGTCAAAGAAGACTTTTATATTTTATTTTGAGACAGGATCTCACTAAGTTGCTTAAGGCCTTGCTAAGTTGCCAAGGCTAGCTTTGAACTCATTATCCTCCTGCCTCAGCCTCCTGAGTTGCTGGGATTACAGGTGTGCACTACCACACCCAGCTACTTATGAGTTCTTTATGAAAAACATGCATTAAGGTATTTAAAATGTGTTCAATATTTAACTCAGAAATTCTCCACTTACTGACTGGACTGGTTATTCTTCTCTTGTCCCTCCACATCATTATTCCACCCTCTGTCCTCCTTTATGTCTTCTATGGGTTAGATTCATGGGATCCTTTGCCCTGAAGTTTCTAGTTGGATTTAGCCAAGAAAGACACTGAAAGGAGCTACAGGGAGAAAGGGGAGATTCGGGCTGTATTTTTCTGATTGAATGTACTTACCCCCATGGGCTCCCTGTCTGCAGCCATGGTTTTGTGGTGGCTTTGTTCCTCTAAGCTCATGACTCTCAACCTTCAGCACATCAGAATCCTCTGGGAGCTTCTTTTCTGATTCAGTAGGACGGAGTAGGCCCACAAATTTCCATTTCTAACAGTGTTGCTCATACTGGTGATCCAAGACTACACCTGAAAAAGCACGGCTCTGAGGTCACAGATCCCTTTAGAGCCTTCCTGGTTCTGTAGCTGAGGCTCTCTCTATGTGCTGGTGGTGCTGTAACCTTCCCTTTCTCCTTCAGGTATAGCTGTGGGAAGAGCTTTTCCCTAAGTGTCTCACTATTCCTTATTAATTCCCTTTACCCTGTTCTCACCTTTTTTTAAAATTATTATTATTATTAAAGTTAGATGTTCTTTTATTTGCCACTGAACGCATCCCAACAGATAGGTACATAATAAAATATTTGGAATTTTTATCCTCTATATTTTAAAATATAGAGGATATAATCCTAAAATCAACATGAAAGAGGTGTTTTGACACAGTATACACACATGGCATATAACTTATTCTATTTAGAATCCCATTTCTGTGGTCGAAAATGATGTGGAGTTTTATAACTGATCCCTTCATTAACATATCTTGATTAAACTCTTTGACTAGGCCATTAGTTTTCTGCTAAAAATCTGGGTGGTGTAAGGATTTATCCTAAGGAAATAATCAAAGATTCAGACAAACACTTATGAGCAAGGATGTTCTTTGCAGCATATTAACAAGAGCAAAACCATTAGAAACAAGATAAATGTTCAACAGTAGGGGGCAGATAAAATATTATGCAATTATGGATTACTAATTATATAACTAAATTGACTAACCTGGGGAATGTTCAAGATGCAATGTTTAATGAGAATAAGATACAAATCCATAGAGAATGTCCCCAATTTTGCAATTATATGTAGATGGGCTTGCACAAGTTCAGATTGGGGTAAAATTGAAGAGAGGAGTTTAATTCAAAATGACTACATACACAGTTTAATGGAGAAGGATTTGGCTTGCAGGTATGTTTTTATTTTTCTGATTGAATGTTTTTGAACCACACATGTAATTCCTATTTTGATTTTTCATCCTTTATTTCCAGTTGGTTTCAGTATTAATGGTACCTTTAATAATAAATAAGAATATACTTAAATACTGAAAACTTGGAATTATATCCTAACAGTGGAATTAATTTTTCATGCCATAACCCCATTTTATACAACTCCTTTTAAATATATGGATCCCACAAATATTTACTTAGTGTCTGCCCTCAAGGAATTTACTGTCTAGCAGAGCATGTAAGATGCAATGCAGAATCATACAAAGTACACAACTTGGAATTACAACACCAGAATTTGAGTCTGGGCTATGTCATAACCACAATTAAGCAGCCCATGAAATCTTTTGCAGGGGATGTAGTAGGATATAAATTATAAAGCTCAATTATGTAATCAGGGAATCATGAAAAGCTTTTTCATCAGAGTCTGAATGCTCCGTGGCATACATAAAACAAGTGTTTACGAAGTCAGAGTTAACATTAGTCTATCCGTTTAATTCTCCAATTCAGAACAGACTTGCACATTGTTCTCACGGCATTTGCATAATTACAAAAGCATTATAGTATTGCTTACATGGAAAATGAATATTCAAAAACCAGGTTGCTTAGGAGTCTAGTTAGTGGAAAATGCAATGTAACATGGGTAAAAGTCAGAGATAAATAAGAAAGAAAAATTACATGGTAGAAAGATGGCACAATATTAGATTAAATTGATGTTGACTACAGGATTCCAATAAAATTTGAATAAAGGTTACTAAGATACAATGTGATTTCCAATTCTGATATTTCCCCTTTTCTTCACAGCATCCTGATATTCTAATTATCACATCATTTCACTCCTACTGAACTTATCTTTGTTCAAATATTAACTTTCAATTTCTTACTTTTCTCTGTTCTTTTGAAATGTCTACCTGTTGCAACTTTATTTGCCTTCCTATCTAGTCTGTCTTTGTGCTTGTTTGACCACTACATTGGACTCTGATCAGTACAATCCTTTATGTCAGAGCCTGTTGGCCAGATCTAAGCACAGGAACCCCTAGTGTATATTTTCTTTGCTTATACTCTGAAGGCATTGCACTCAGCTATAGAATCACAGAGATAATTTCAACTTCTGCTAAAAATAGTGATAAAAGATACAATGATGTTCTTTTCCAAATTCCCTCAAAAATAGCCAGGAAAACATATTAAATGAGGAAAATCTTCTCTAAATATATGGTAAAATAAAAGATACAATCAGTTTCTGTTAAAAACAAAATAATCCTGACCTCCTATGAATTAAGATAGAATATAGCAATCCTGCTACATGATCATTACTCATTGACAGTGCTTCAGTAACTGAAGTCATTGAGGTTTCACTCATCCTTAGTTACCGAGTCATGTATAATCAGGTAGAATGAATGACATTTTCAGGTCCTCAAGGATTCAGAAACAAGATTGTCTTCTCAAATAAAAGTACTAAAGTCCTGCTTGAGAAATCCAGTCAAAAGTTAGACTCGAGAAAAGTGTTGGCTAAAAGGGGGTTGGGGTGATCAATAAGTTAAACATAGATAATTAAATTTGTTCAAATGGTCTATAAATTTAAAATGAAGTTTCTCGAAGCAGAGACTTTATATAAAGTCTTTTAACAAAAGATAATAATGCAGTTTATGACTACAATATAAATTTAAAAAATAAAATAACTGAAGAGAGAAAAAAGAAACTTCCCCCAAAGAAAACCAAAGCCCTGGGTGTCACATCCTTAAGGGTATTCTCTTGATTTTAGTAATTAGCTGGTAACGGCCTAAGGATGACTTAATTGAAACAGGATGCTTCCCTTCTCAATTAGTGCAGAGAAAAAGAGCAAACTAACGGTCCATACCTAAGAAGAGGAAAGGGATTAAAACTCAGGAAGTATAAAATAGACTTTTTATTTCTGTAACAATTAAAATGGTCATTTGCTGCTTTTTCTGCCCAGCACTCCTTCATTTCTCTGGGAAAAGCAACCATCCCCTCATTCTACTCTAAATATAGACTCCAAATAGAGATATCACTGTTGACAGATGATCTTAGTTACCTGGAAGAAATGACTGTCTGACCTAAGCTGGCCCAATCGTAGGACCTCATCCTGACCCATGAACCATCAAGCTCTGTAAGCTGGTCCGTCTCACAGGCACATGGATATTCAGTAAAAGCTGTGAACATTTTACGTCTTCTCCTGTGTTTATTCAACAGGACCCACAGAGAAGTGGTTTTTCTCTTTGGACATAAAACCAGGAGACATATGGGACATGTGGGGATAAAGAAAACTATTAAGAGGAAAGGATGGGAAGCAAAGCAAAAGAATCTGTTTGGTGGTGGGAAATCTCCGGCTGAGTGGGTCTCTTGCAGCACTCTTGCAGAAGCCAATGGCATTTCCAGTTTGCATAAACTAATTCAAGATAAATGCCTACATCTTGGAACTAAATATGTAAGTGCAAAAATTTGTACTGGTGAATGTAATTAAGCTTAATTCTCTTAGCAAAAAGTCTAAGACTCAGATTGGTATGGAAAATAAAATCCAGTTATTTAAAAGAAACACATCTAAAATCAAAGATTATGAAAAGATTCAAATAAGATAATTTGCAAATAAAACCAGATAAATATATAAGAAAATATAATTCAAAGCTGAAAACACTAAATAGGCAAATTTTGGCTTTTTGTCTGAATAAATAGCATGAGCCATAGATAAGATAGAGCAGGACTGATGTTGCTGCTTAAGAATGACTTCAAGGAACCTATATGTTTCTGTCTCACCATCTTTGTCATGTGGTTCTCATTCTTTGGGTTGCAAGATGGATGCTTCCACATCAAACATCACTTCTGTATTCCAGACAGGAAAAAGAAGGGGGAGAGAAAGCAGAAGGGATGACATATAAGAAAGAAAAACTGTCTAGACACCACTGGCAAACTTCTGTTTCAAATCTCCTTGATAAAAAGTGTTCCATGTCGTCATCCCTAATTATAAGAGAATTTATAAACAGGGCACACCCCCCTCCCCCCACATCATAATTCTTGAAAAAGAGATGAGTGGAAACTACACAGGCAACTTGAAGTGGCTGGCATGCCTGTTGAAGGTTTAATAAACTGGCCATTCTCACACTTCTTTAGTAAAAATCCCGTTGGAAAGAAATTTGGTAGTATATATCTAGATCCTGCAAAATCTTTATGTCCTTTCATCAGTTATTAATGAGGAAATGCAACTTCCATGCTCCTTTGGTTTTCATGTGAAAGCTCTTTCCTAAACATCCCTTGGCCTCTTTGCTCAACTTCTGATCTTAACATTCCCAAGGAATATATAGAATGACATCTCTGCTTAGTGAGGTTAGGGTAATAAACAGGCATACACAGTTCAGTTGCTTCTTTCTCTTCAACCCCCTCTTTACCAGAAACACACATTTTGGTCAGCCATACTATGCCAGAGGCATTTTACTGCATCAGATTCATTGTTACCCAGACATGCCTGTGATGGGTGGGTAACCCTAATCCTGGGTCATGGGCTGCCATACACATGAGCTACTTCCTCCAACCCAGATTTTTTTCAATGATTAAACTTGTCAAGCTGTTTGAAGAAATGTTAGGATTTTGACTGATTGCTCTGATATCCTGTGTTTAACCTTCTGAAGAAATGCCAAACTTCCTCCAAAGTGCCTCTATCATTTTACATACCCACTAGCAATGTGTGTGTTGTATATAAAATGTTTGTGTGTGTGTTTCCTTATCAAATATACAACTTACAAATATTTCTCCCATTCTGTGGGTTGTATTTTTACTTTGTTGATAGTATCCTTTGAAGCACAAAGGTTTTAATTTTAAACGAAATCTTTTTTTTTTCCTTATGTTTGTGCTTTCATGTCATAGCTAAGACTCAATGCCTAAACTAAAGTCACAAAGATCTAGGCCTTTGATTTCTTTTAAGAGTTTTATAGTCTTACCTCTTACATGAGGCTTTTGGTTCATTTTGAGTTAATGTTTTTGTATATATTGTGTGCTTCATTCTCTTGCATATGGATATCCAGTTGTCCCAGCTCCACTTGTTAAAGAGATTGTTCTTTTCCCATTGAACATACTGGCACCCTGATGAAAATCAATTGGCCGTAGTCCATTGGCCTATATGTCTGTGTTTAATGTCAGGACCACACTGTTTTGCTGACTGTGGCTTTATAGTGAGTTTTGAAATTGGGAAGTGTGAATGCTGTGCTTAGTTCTCCTTTTTCACTATTGTTTAGGCTATTCTTGGTCCCTTGCATTTTTAAAAGAACTTCAAGATTGGCTTGACGGGCTTTTTTGTTTTGGGGGGATTTTTTTTTTTGTAATAAAAGTTACTGAGATTTTGACAGGGATTATGTTGAGTCTGTAGACCAGTTTTATGGATCTTTGTAACTTTAGTTTAAATTTCCTCTTTAAGAGTTATTAAAATTTTTAAATTTTTTTTTGTTTTTTTTTACAATGTGATTGTAGAATATGACTTTGTGAATGTTGTTTTTTTTTAATTTTTTTATTGTTGGTTGTTCAAAACATTACATATTTCTTGATATATCATATTTCACACTTTGATTCAAGTGGGTTATGAACTCCCATTTTTACCCCATATACAGATTGCAGAATCACATCAGTTACACATCCATTGATTTACATATTGCCATACTAGTGTCTGTTGTGTTCTGCTGCCTTTCCTATCCTCTACTATTCCCCCTCCCCTCCCCTCCCCTCCCCTCTTCTCTCTCTACCCCCTCTACTGTCATTCATTTCTCCCCCTTATATTATTTTCCCTTTCCCCTCACTTCCTCTTGTATGTAATTTTGTATAACCCTGAGGGTCTCCTTCCATTTCCATGCAATTTCCCTTCTCTCTCCCTTTCCCTCCCACCTCTCATCCCTGTTTAATGTTAATCTTCTTCTCATGCTCTTCGTCCCTACTCTGTTCTTAGTTACTCTCCTTATATCAAAGAAGACATTTGGCATTTGTTTTTTAGGGATTGGCTAGCTTCACTTAGCATAATCTGCTCTAATGCCATCCATTTCCCTGCAAATTCTATGATTTTGTCATTTTTTAATGCAGAGTAATACTCCATTGTGTATAAATGCCACATTTTTTTTATCCATTCGTCTATTGAAGGGCATCTAGGTTGGTTCCACAGTCTTGCTATTGTGAATTGTGCTGCTATGAACATCGATGTAGCAGTGTCCCTGTAGCATGCTCTTTTTAGGTCTTTAGGGAATAGACCGAGAAGGGGAATAGCTGGGTCAAATGGTGGCTCCATTCCCAGCTTTCCAAGAAATCTCCATACTGCTTTCCAAATTGGCTGCACCAATTTGCAGTCCCACCAGCAATGTACAAGTGTACCCTTTTCCCCACATCCTCGCCAGCACTTGTTGTTGTTTGACTTCCTAATGGCTGCCAATCTTACTGGAGTGAGATGGTATCTTAGGCTGGTTTTGATTTGCATTTCTCTGACTGCACTCCCCTTGCCGCCATCTTCTTCTCCTTAATTTTGTTGAAATCATCTTTGTTCTCTGATCCAAAATCCATTTATTTGATAATGTTCCAGAGACATTTGAAAACAATACTCATCTACAATTATGTACGTGTCTGTGTATATATATGTTCACACTTTTAAATCATGTCATGTCATACTCTGAGACAGGAGAATTACGAGTTCAAAGCCAGCAACTGTGAGGCACTGAGCAACTCAGTGAGATCCTGTCTCTAAATAAAATACAAAATAGGGCTGGGGATGTGGCTCAGTGGTCGAGTGCCCCTAAGTTCAATCCCCAGTATTAATTAAATGAATAAATCATATCATTTAAATCCTTGTATTTTTGTTTATTTGATATGGAAGTTTATATAAGGGTTTGTTTATATTTCACTATGCATATGGATTTGCAAGCATCAATGTATTGCTAACAGTTTAAAATATATATTTTGTTTTTTTTGTTTGTTTGTTTGTTTTTTATTTTTTTTTATTTTTTTATTTTTTTATTTTTTATTGTGGGTTGTTCAAAACATTACAAATTTCTTGACATATCATATTCAACAAAATATGTATTTTGGAGTTGTGTTTTTAGATTATAAACATACATAACTGTTATATCTGTATTATTACTTATTTTTTTCATTCCACTTTTTCTTTCCAGGAATTAAAAGATATACCATATCCCTTCAAAAATTTTTAATACACACTGAATTTCTATTTTAATGATTAATAGTTGGAGCAACTCAGTTTTCTCTGAAGAAGATGTTAACAGGTGGATACGTTGGTTAGTTTACTCCTTTCTGCCTGTCGACACCGCAGAGAAAGCATCCTCCTGCTGCTGTCATGTCTAAATCAGAGTCCCCTAAAGAGCCAGAACAACTGCGGAAGCTATTCATCAGAGAGTTGAGCTTTGAAACAACTGATGAGAGTCTGAGAAGCCATTTTGAGCAATGGGGAACACTCACGGACTGGGTGGTAATGAGAGACCCAAACACCAAATGCTCCAGGGGCTTTGGGTGTGTCACTTATGCCACTGTGGAGGAAGTGGGTGCAGCCATGAGTGCAAGACCACACAAGGTGAATGGAAGAGTTGTGGAACCAAAGAGAGCTGTCTCAAGAGAAGACTCTCAAAGACCAGGGGCCCACTTAACTGTGAAAAAGATCTTTGTTGGTGGCATAAAAGAAGACACCAAAGAACATCACCTGACTCTTTGGATAAGATGTCATTCAGAAATACCTTACTGTGAATAGCCACAACTGTGAAGTGAGGAAAGTCCTGCCAAAGCAAGAGATGGCTAGTGCCTCATCTAGCCAAAGAGGTCGAAGTGGTTCTGGAAACTTTGGTGCTGGTCGTGGAGGTGGTTTTGGTGGAAATGACAATTTTGGTCGTGGAGGGAACTTCAGTAGTCATGGTGGCTTTGGTGGCAGCCGTGGTGATGGTGGTGGATATGGTGGCAGCAGGGATGGCTAGAATAGATTTGGTAATGATGACGGTTATGGTGGTTACTCTGGAGGAAGCAGAGGCTATGGAAGTGGTGGACAGGGTTATGGAAACCAAGGCAGTGGCTATGGCAGGAGTGGCAGCTATGACAGCTATAACAATGGAGGAGGCAGAGGAGGTTTTGGGGGTGGTAGTGGAAGCAATTTTGGAGGTGGTGGAAGCTACAATGATTTTGGCAGTTACAATAATCAGTCATCAGATTTTGGACCCATGAACTTTGGAGTCAGAAGCTCTGGACCTTACGGTGGTGGAGGCCAATATTTTGCCAAACCAAGAAACCAAGGTGGCTATGGTGGTTCCAGCAGCAGTAGCTATGGCAGTGGCAGAAGGTTTTAATACTGCCAGGTAAGAAACAAAGCTTAGCAGGAGAGGAGAGCCAGAGAAGTAACAGGGAAGCTACAGGTTACAACAGATTTGTGAACTCAGCCAAGCACAGTGGTGGCAGGGCCTAGCTGCTACAAAGAAGACATGCTTTAGACAATACTCATGTGTATGGGCAAAAAAAAAACTCAAGGACTGTATTTGTGACTAATTGTATAACAGGTATTAATGTAGACTTTTTTTTTTTTTGCACCCATGCTGTTGATTGCTAAATGTAATAGTCTGATCATGACGCTGAATAAATGTGTCTTTTTTAAAAAAATAAAATAAAATAAAAGATGTTAACATGTACTGCTCTTCCTACATACTCTCTCTGTCCCTCTCTTCATACCGTAAAATTTTTATACATAAGATTTTCATTCATAAAATTTCATACATAAAATTTTAAGTAAAAATGATTTTACTTCATACCATGAAATCATGTGGGATTTTATTTCTGAAAAATTAATTTTTATTAATTGTATATTAATAATTAATTAGTCATACTTATAACTTTCACATAGTCCTTTATTGTGACAATTAATGCATGAAAATGGTTTGGTGTGAAGCCTGGTACATGCTTATCACTCAAAAGTGTCTGCAATGAAGGTGATAAGGGTTATCTACAGTCTCATTCTGCACAGAATCCTTCTCTCTTTACAAGCTGTCTTTTGGTGATATGATCCTCTCTCTACTACCTAGATGCTTTCAGGCATGGCTCCTGGGCTTGCTTCTTTTATTTTCAATTTCTAGCATCACCTACATAAATTTCGTAGCACCACCAAAATATCAAGTTCAACACATCCAAATGAAAGTATCTCCCAACTTCTCCATTTCTGTTCCCAAAACAAGCACTTTCCCCATCATCTGATCTGAGAGCCTTGGAGATATCTTTGTTTCACCTCTCAACTTGCCTGCATCCCTTAGCAGGATAGCGGAGCCCAGTGCCTGTGTCATATTCAGTTAATGTTCAGTTAATGTCTGCCTTCATTCCTCTCCTCCTTGAACTGTAACACATTTCTAAGCCCCAAGAAAACTTTTAAAGTGCTACTTCTATTTATCTTCCTCCTTAGTATTGCCTCCTCCCAGTGCATTATTTTTTTTCAACATAGTATTTCGTTAAACTCACAGATATCGGGCTGGGGTTGTGGCTCAGTGGTAGAGCGCTCGCCTAGCATGCACGAGGCACTGGGTTTGATCCTCAGCACCACATAAATGTAAAATAAAGATATGTGTCCATCTAAAACTAAACTAAAATAAAATAAAATAAATAAATAAATAAAAAACTCACAGATTTCTGCCTTATTTTTGGATCCCTCTCCCTTCTACCATCTTTGCAGATTAATCACCCTCAAACATAATGCAAATCATGCATTCGATATATCCTATCTAATAGGCTACTTACTAGATAGACTTGAACACAAGTCTCAACTCCTCAGCCTGCTACCCCAGGCTTTCTAATCTATATCACCAACTCTATCCCCTTTATGGACACTATAATTAGTTAAATAGGCATACTGATTCCTTCCTGAATGCCCCACTCTCTGAATTCTTTGGTTTGATCTTTGATATTTCTCTGAGCAGAAATCTTTCTTCAACCATCTCTTCCTATCAAAATCTTACCTATCCTTCCAGGACCTCATTAAAAATCACCCTTGTCATAAAACTTTCATTCACATACCACACGTGACTAGTACCTTTAAGTCACTATAACATTTTGTATGTCTCTTACAGTGATGAAATTTTTTTTAATTTACATTTTCAAGATTTATATCTTAATCTTTTACCAGACTGTAAAAAAGTTTTTGTCCTACTCTTCATTTAATTAGTAGGTTTTTATTAGTAGAGCATATTTCACAAAGTTGGCACTCAATAAATATTTGTAGAATTTAACAAAGACTGTATACTTTAAGACAAAGAACAATTATTCTTTTATCAAGACATGATGTTGGAAAAACTGATATCTCCATGCATAAGAATCAAATTAGACCCTTATCTCATATCATACACAGAAATCTGCTGAGGGCCATTGCTAAGTAAGAATGACGCATGGCATGACCCAGGTCATTTGCAGTGACATTGCATGTAAGGTGACCTTGCTCAAGGACCAGGGCGGATCCGGGTTTAGGGCGGATCCGGGTTTAGGGCTGATCGGGGTTTAGGGCATTCCTGGTTTAGGACAATCCGGGTTTAGGGCGGTTCCAGGTTTAAGGTGTACGCTGCTGGGAATAGGGCGCATCCTGCTGCCTCAGGCGCACCTGCTCCTTGAGTTCCCATTGAGTTCTCGCGGGATTGAGAGAGTATTTGGGATTTTGCCCAGAACGTGGATTCCCCCCAGAACGTGTGTAGAGTGCCGGTGTGAGTTCGGGAATAAAGAATTGCTGTTTGAATCTACAAGGCTGTGAGTGGCTCGTGATTTTGTGCCCAGCCAGACTGTGGCAGAAATCTATTTAAGGAGGATTTAAAACTTAACCATAAGCCTGAGGATGTAACTCAGTGGTAAAGTGCTTGCTTGGTATGCATGGGCCCCTGCATTCAAATCCCAGCTCTATACAAAGAAAACAAAAGAATCAACCAAAAAAACTTAACCATAAAACCTGACATCATACTACCAGAAAAAAAATAGGAAAAAATCTTCTTGCTATTGGTCTGGCTGATTATTTTTTTATATGACCCCCCAAAGCACAGGCAACAAAAGCAAAATTAGACAATGGGATTACATCCAGCCAAAAAGCTTCTGCATAGCAAAAGAGGCAATTAACAGAACACAAAAGATAACCTGTGAAATGGAAGAAAATATTTTATAGTCATACATCTGTTAATGAGCTTATAAGGAAACCAAACAACTCAATGGCCCCAAACCAAATAACCCAATTAAAAAATGGACAAATGACTTGTAGAGGTATCTTTTACAAGAAGACTCCAAATAGCTCACAAATATATGAAAAGGTGCTTAACATCACTAATAATTAAGGACATGCAAGTCAAAACCACACTGAGATATCATCTCATACTTGTTAGAATGGCTATTTTAAAAACTACAAAAGCTAACAGTGTTCCTGAGGATGTAGAGAAATGGGAATCCTGTATATTCTGGGAATGTAAAATGGTGTAATTACTATGGAAAACACAATATGGAAGTTCCCAGAAAAATTAAAAATGGAACCACTGTATGATCCAATAATTCTATTTCTGGGCATATATCCCAAAGGAAATGAAATTAGTGATACAAAGAGATATCTGCACTCCCATATTTGTGGCAGTATTAGTCACAATAGCCATGATATGAAAATAATCTAAATACCCATTGAAGAATGAATGGGTAAAGAAAATGTGGTGTATATATTCAAAGGGATATTATTCAGCTTTAAAGAAGACATCAATCCTGCCATTTTAGACATCATAGGTGAACCTATAGGACATTATGGTAAGTGAAATAAAACAGACATAGAAAGATAAATAATGCATGATCTCATTCATATATGTAATTTAAACACGTCAGACTCATGGAAACAACAAATAGAATGATGCTCATCAGGGATTGTGGGTAGGGGAAACGGGGAGATGTTGGTCAAAGGGCACAAAGTTTCAGTTATGCAAAACGAATAAGTTCTGGAGACCTAACATAGAGCAATGCAATCACAGTTAACAATACTACATTGTATAATTGGAATTTGCTAAGAGAGTAGACTTCAAGTGTTCTTGTCCCATATTAAAAAAAAAAGATAAAAGATAATTGTGAGATGATGGATATGTTGATTTATTTTATGCTAGTGATCATTTCATGATGTGTATATGTCAAAATATCAAGTTGTACATCTTGAATATATACAATTTTTACTTGTCAATGATAGCTCAAGAAAGCTGAAAAAAGATGATTCTGAAAACATAACTAAGGTTTCTGAAACAGACTATGTAAAGGAAAGAATTGCTTAAGTATAAAAAGCCTATTTTTTTTAAAATACATGAACCTTTGCTTGGAGAATGGACTAGTTAAATTTGTCTCTGAATAAACAAGAGAAGGCATAGACCTTTTTATAAATTTAAGCACAGACCAATTCTTATGGTGACAGAACTGAAGGAAACATGTGCTTTGAAGGAAACCAGACCACAAAAGCAGCTGTGGCATATGAATACAAGTCTTTCTGAATATTTGATGAAGTGCCAGAAGTTGCCCATTGCATACAGTTACATAGAAAGTACTTGACTCTCTGTGTTGCCTTTGTTAATACAAAGATAATAATAGTTTTCAAGCACTATACTGTACAGTTTGAGTAGAGGAAAAAAAAAGAAGAAAAGAATGGACTATATGTCTAAAAATGCAAATTGCAAGCCCAATCTTGAAGTACTTTGAATACTGCTATTGGAATTTTATTTAACAAACAGTCTGTTGAAATTTTCACTGTTATTTCTTGTTTTTGATCTTGTGTAAATACCAACATAGAAATTTACTTCAAGAAAATTAAGCTAGCAGTGGAGAGATGGGTGGATTCAAAAGAGAGCCCAGAGGTAAGGACCTAGCTGAACTACTTACAACAGAGTAGAAAGAGGTCATAAGGACTGAACTGGCGGCTGCAGCTTACAGGAGGGAACTGATGCAGAACTGTCACAAAGAACAACTGTGGACCCATTCGTGATTATGATGAATGGGTAGAAGAGGAACCAATAGCTCATAAAGTTTTGATGCACGAGAGAGGAGAGAGGAGAGAAAGAGAGGGAGAGAGGGAAAGTGGGGGGGGGACTCTAAACTGGAAAGGTCACTTCTATAAAAAAAAAGGTTATCTTCTTACCTCTCATTGTTTCTGCTCATCCTTATGCATCAGTTTCTCCACTTTTTTTTTTGTCTCTTTAAAAGTTAGTCCTTAAGACAATTCACTAAAATCTTGGCAATACAAGTCAATTAGATACCTCTTTGGTATAGCAAATAGGAAAACAATTTGAAACGATTTATCATCATGGTTTTATTGGTGTAGAGTAAAAGTTGATATGGTTATATACTCCTGCAAAGGTATAAATTGGGAATTAGTTTCATGATCAGAAGCATAGATTGAGGTTTTTTTTTTTACAGTTTAAATAACTTTTATCAGGATATAAACTACAAAAAATAGAGTCATAGAAGTGTGTTATTAGGTGAATTTTGATAAATCTTCATATGTGCCCCAGGTTCCCACTATCCTAATCAAGGTAAAGAAAATTTTCATCACCTAAAAAACTTGTGCCTTTTTCTATCACTCACTTTTTGTACCCAGCCCCCCAACCCAGGCAAACATAATTCTTCCTCCTCTATCTATGGATTATTTTTTTTCTGTTTACATTTTCATATGGTATATATTTATTTGTGTCGTTTCTTTAACTTAAAAAATGCTTTAGAAATATATCCATATTGGTGTGCAACAGTAGGTCAAGCCTTATTATTACTGAATAGTTCAAATATAGTTTCAATTTTAGTAGCTGCACTTAAATCTATTTATTTATTAACCTGTTTGCAGACTCTGTTTCCAGTTTTTCTTATTATGTATAAAGTTATTGCTAATATCATGGTTAAATCTTTGTGTGAATATGTGTAGCATTTCTCTTGGGCAAAAAGTCAGGAGCAGAATTGCCAGGTTATATGGTAACTGTATGTTTAACTTTATAAGAAACTTCAAAAATTGTAACCAAAGTCGATACAGCATTTTAGAGTCCCACCAACAATATATGAGATTATTGATTGTTCCAAATCTTTGATACAGTCGTTTTAAAAAATTTAGCCATTCCAGCAAGTGCGTGGTATATATCACTGTTTTTAATTTGCATTATTCTTATAACTACTAATGTTGAGCGTACTTTTTTGGCTTATTGACAATTTGCACGTCATTTTTTTGAGGAGTGTTGGTTCAAATATTTTGCTTATTTTTAAATTAAATAGTTTGCCCTCTTACTAGCGAATTATAAGAGTTTGAGATACTGGTTCTTTATCAGATATAGTTATTCCCGGTCTGTGGTTTCCCTTTTCATCTTATGAAAGGTAGTTTTCAAAGAGTAGAAGTTTTTAGTTTTAATGACATCCAATTTCTCACTTTTTTTTTTTTTTAATGACCAGAGCTTTAGTACTCCAACTTTAAGAAAATACAAGTCTCAGCTTTCGTTTGCAACCTGTCACACCCTTTGGATGCTTTAAAATTGTGGAATTAGGCTAGAGTCCAGGCAAATCTTATAAAAATTCAAGAATGTGACAACTACTTTTGTTTATATTAACTGCTATCCTTTAGATGGTATCTGCCCTGTAATAAACAGATTACTAAATTCTTTACATATAATATTTTATTTAAAATCCTTACAAAAAGCCTTGCTAAAGAGAAAACTTAGAGTAATAAAGTAAAAAACACATCTATACATTATCAATGGCAAAGCTAGAATCTACTGGACTCCAAATCCCATTGAATGTTAAGATATGCAGTGTTCTAAGAAATTTTTGTATATCTGAAAGTGACAAAGATATTTTCTTCTAGCAGCACTATTTTTTATTTGTTTTTAGGTCGGCTACCCATTTGAGTGCATATTTTTGTGTATGGTGTGAGAAAGAATTGAAGTTCATCCCCACCCTGATCATAGGTTCCTACATGATTTGTCAAAAAAGATTATCTTTCCTCATTGAATTACTTTGACTCTTCTCTAGAAAATCAATCTTCCTTCTCGCCCACCTTCTCATCATCCTCCCGGTTCCTCTTCCTCTTCTTCTCCTTTTTTGTTGTACTGGGGATCAATTCCAAGGCCACATGCATGCTAAGCAAGTACCCTATCATTGAGATACATCCCAGACCTTTTTATTTATTAATTTACTTTTTTATTTTATTTTGAGACTGGTCTCACTAAGTTTGACCCTAAACTGTGATCCTCCTGTCTAAGCTTCCTGAGTAGCTGAAATTACAGGCATTGCAACCACACCTGGCTACTCTACAGAATCAATTTAACACACATTTGTGCTCTATTTCCAGAATCACTATTCTGCTCCATTTACCTTTATTTCTCTGTTAATACATCAATACCAGACTATATTGATTCTTTTAACTGTAGACTATGTCTTTAATTCAGGTAGTGTAATCCATCCAGCTTTATGGGGTTTTTTTCCAACATGATTTTGACTACTCTAAATTATTTGATTTTTCATATAAATTTAGAATCAGATTATAAATACTAATTTTAGAAAACCTGCTGAGATTTTGATTGGACTTTCATGGAATTTAAAGATCAATTTGGGAAAGATGGATAGTAATATAAGTCTTCCAATTTGTGAGCATGATAAAACTCTTTTTTAAAAAAATTATTTATTCTAATTGTTGTACATAATAGCAGAATGCATTTCAATTCAAAGTGCACACACATAGAGTGCAATTTTTCATGTCTCTGGTTGTATACAAAGTAGAGTCACACCACTGGTGTCTTCATACATATACTTAGGGTAATGATGATGATAAAACTCTTGATATAATCAGGTCTTCTTTCAATTCTCTCAGCAATGTTTAATAATTTTCAATGTTCAGGTCTTATATCTATTTTATGAAATCTATCCTGAGCATTTCATGTTTTCTAACTGCTATTATAAATGGCATTTTTAAAATTTAAATTTCAATTGAAATTTAATTTCTAGTTGTTCATTACTTGTATGGAGAAAAGCAATTTTTTATATAGACCTTATATCATGGTTTACTTAATATTTTCAATAGTTTCTTTTCCTTTGTAGGTTATTGATGATTTGCCACATACAATATCATGTTATTTCTTCCTCTTTGCCCTATATGCTTTCTATTCATTTTTCTTGCTTTAATATGCTGGCTAGTATTTCTAGTATATGACCATGATGTTTTGGATATAACACTTAACCTCTATTTCTTCTTGTTTCCAGTGTAACTTTTTGTACTAAAGTGGATGGAAAACTAAATACTAAATTTCCCACACTTCTTTGCCACCAGGGTTCTACAGTTGATTGGATTCCATCAATTAGTTGCACCTATACATATTTGGGAAAGTGGGTGCTAAACCAAAGGTCCTCTTATGTGCTCCTTTTGGTTGTTTACTGATGCCGAACACAGTCACAGAGAAGTGTGGGGTGGGGTGGGGTGGGGGATGGGGTTCTTCAGTATCTGGTCTCCAGTTTAATGGCTGCCAAGACACAGTTGCAATGGCAGAAGCAGCTTCCATTTTGGCTAGAATGATGGCAACTTTAGCATTTTCTTTGTTTTGTTTTTAACATAGTTCTAGTGGATGATTCCTGATTGTCTATCTTCCTGATTATGGCGGAGGAGGCAACTCCCTTGGAGAAAAGTTTCATGAAGTTCTGGGAGTCATTCTTGGATCTCAACTTAGAACCGAATTTTCTCACCCTTCTCGTGACTTTGTAATGACCCCAGAATCTCTGTAATAAGTCTATTTAAAATAGTTCATATATTTCTGTTCAAATACTTTACACAACTTCTCTTTCTGGCATTGAACCCTAAGTACCCTAAGTAGCCAATAATCAGAAAGATTTAGGCACAAGATATTGTGTTCTTGGGCTGGGGATGTGGCTCAAGCGGTAGCGCGCTCGCCTGGCATGCGTGCGGCCCGGGTTCGATCCTCAGCACCACATACAAACAAAGATGTTGTGTCCGCCGAGAACTAAAAAAATAAATATTAAAAAATTCTCTCTCTCTCTCTCTCTCTCTCTCTCTCTCTCTCTCTCCCCCCCACTCTTTCTTTAAAAAAAAAAAAAAAAAAAAAAAAGATATTGTGTTCTTTGGGGAGACAGGTGTGCCAGTGTGCTATAACAAGTAAATAAGGCATTGTCCTAGTTATCAGGACACCATAAAACCAATTTTAGAGCAGGGTTGTTTGCAACACAGCCTGTGTTGAGGTGGAAACCTCTCTTCTGGGACTCTTAGGGTAATTTACAGTTTAAAATAATTATTTGAAGACAAATACCAGGCAAAGCTGCTGTTCAGTATTTCACCAACCTGGCTATTCCATCTCTCTAATCAACAGAAAACATTTTTTTTTATGTTGAATACCAATCATCTTTCTGAGGGCAAACACCTGCTCTCTTGCTACTTATCTCTGTTTCAAAGTATCTCTGGTATTTGTCATCTATTCCCAATCAAAAAAAATACCCCAACTTCAGCTGGTCACAGTGGTGCATGCCAGTAATCCAAGGGACTTGGGAGACTGAGGCAGGAAGATTGTAAATTCAAGCCAGCCTCAGCAAATTAGCAAGGCCCTAAGCAACTTAGTTAGCCCTATCTCAAAATAAAATAGGGCTGGGGATGTGGCCCAGTGAGTTCAACCCCTGGTACAATACATACATATACATACATACATACATACATACACCAAAACCAATTTCCTGTTAGGAGATGACATCTCTTTCATCATGTATTGTTTTTAAAGGAGAAGATCTATGAATCTGTGTGGGGGCCTCCCACTAGGAAACAAGGGGCAAAATCTTTCCTTTCCATGCCCTCATAAAACCAGGTGCATGGTTTAGTTTGAATAATTGTACACTTTTTTGAGATTTTTAGTCTTGAGAAAACATGGCTTGAATGAAAGAGATAGCTGGAGGTTATTCAGCATAGAAGCCATTGCAAAGTGCACATCCTAGTCAGAAGACAGTGGCTGTGCTACCTCAGTACTGTTTATTTCAGAACCTAGTTTGCCAATCTCAATTTTGAGTACCCCAAATAGCCTTCCAAGGGTGTAATGAGCTTAGAGTTTGTTACTCTGGCTTGGAATTCAAATCTCTAGTAAAAAATCCTGTATTCAAATGGGTTGAGTAGATGCTTTTCCTGAAGGGTCTAGTCTCTGCTCATCTTATTGGTTGTAATGGACAGAACTCACTAGCTGACTCAGAAAACGAGAGTTCCATTGAAAGAACACAAAGAAGCCTGAAGGCACTAAGGACAGGGATTGAAGCTGAATCTGAGGAAGACAAACCTGGGAAATGGGAAGTTGGGCAGTGAGCTTATTCTTTTGACTTCTCAGAGGTCCTATGTTCTTCACATTCATCTCTCTTGTGGCTTTTCTGATGTTTTCTACACACATATCTGTGCTCTATTTTTGCTTGAACCCTGTTTAACCACCTCATATTAACTGTTCATGACCTTTTATCCCAATCTCCCATCAAGTGACTTATAACTCTTTTGTCTCTTAGTTCTAATTATCAAGAGACAAATTTGTTTTCTGACTAAGTAGTAGATTGGCTGCTATTCACTCTTGGTCAAATCAGCTAAGGAAAAGGAGGGGCAGGCTAATTGTATATTCCTTTTGAGTCAGTGGGTGGGGCAGATCAAGGTAGAAGGTAAAGTTGTCCATAACCCAAAGCGACTGGTTCAGTATGCTCTTGAATAATCCCTGAAAGATCAGCTGTTTGGAAAACTTGTAACTGGTTATCCTTTTCTAAGAACCACACAGGATTTCCTACTCACTAAGAATAATCTTTCTCACCAAAGAAAAGCTGCTTACTTGTAAGTAGTTATCCTGATTTCACTTAACAGTTGTTGCCCCCACTGAGAGGTTGGGAGACATCTATAGTCTTTCCTCAGTGGCTCTCAGTCATTCCAGGGTTTCTCAAAGTGATATCTGTAGGCCACATGCTGTAGAAACTCCTGAGAAATTGTTTAGAATGAAGATAGATTGCTGGGATTAACTCTAAATCTACAGAATTGGCATGTCTACAGGGCTTGAAGGAGTGAAGGGATTGGACATCTATATTTTTAACATTTTCTCTAGTTGACTTTGAAGTTCATTGACATTTGAGAACCATCAAGCCTTCCACATGCCTTCCAGCCCACTCAGGTATTGACCCAATGTCCTTAGAATCACCGCAAGGTGATCCTGTGTGTTCTTTTAGTTTTTATTGAATGAGTGAATAAATTTAAAGAATCATTTTCAACTTAATAACCCCTATTTTCAAATTAATAACCCTAGCTTCACATAAATTTCTTTGAGGATATGACTTCTAGAACTTTTATTCTGTTCAGCTAAATGAGTTTTAGCTTTTTAGTGTACTTAAAATGTGGCACCAAAATGTGAATATGATGCTCCCATTGCATATCCAGTGAAGTTTACTCTAATACAGGCTTTGACCACTGCAGCCCAGGACAGCATTAGCTTCTTTCTTTCTTTTTTTTTTTTCTTTTTTTAAATTTTTTTGACAGCTGTGTCATAATATTGGATCACGTTCTGTTTCCAGTTAACAAAAATTCCCACATCTTCACCCAGAAACTGACGTAAATTCAAATTATTCCCTGCACTTAGGCAGTGGTGTTTTTAAACTATGTAAGAACTGACCGAAAATTATTTTCTTTCATAGAATTTGATTATTTTTGTTCAAGGAAACTTACATCAATGCCTCTAATTGCCAGTTTTGTTACTATGGCAACACTTTTACTTGCTACTATTTTTTCAGCTGTTACATTTCCTATCAACGTGCCTCTTTTATTTTTTAACTGGTATGTAACACAAAAGTTTTTGTTTTGTTTTTAACTTGAGGCTATTTTGATGTGTCATTTTAATATTTTTTTTCATAATACAGATAATTGTAGAAAGAAAAATTAAATAGGATTTGGAAGGTCTCGGTACTTTCTCATCTAATAGTTTTATGATCTTGGAGAAGCAAATTAAATTCTGTTTCTCAATTTTATCACCTATATAAAATGAGAACTTGCATTTGTTATCAATAGGATTGTTTTAAAGTTGAATGAGATCATGATAGGGCCGAAGGAGTATTGATATAAAACAAACAAATGGATAGAGACCTAAGTTGAATTACAATCAGACTGATGTCTCTTATTCTGTACTTCCTTTCTTTATAAGTACAGCATCATCATGTAGAGAACTGATCTGGAAGCTAGGATACCTTGGTTCTAACCCTAATTTTCTCACTAACTAACTGATTGACCCTTAACAAATAATATAAATTGATAGGATTTATTTCCTTAACCTAAAAATAGAAAATAGGATTTACCTATATATTTTCTAAGATGGCTCTCTGCTCTTTGGATTTTTAAAAATCTGCCATACTCAAGAATAACACAAGTCTTATTTACACATTTGTCTTCATCAAGGTACATGTATGGTGGTTTTAATAATGGCTAAGGTGTTTATGTTGCATTTCAAATAAAAGCAGAGGTATAAGAGCTAAAGGCTTTTGTGCTTTTTTTTTTTTTTAAAGAGAGAGTGAGCGAGAGAATTTTCTTTTAATATTTATTTTTTAGTTTTCGGCGGACACAACATCTTTGTTTGTATGTGGTGCTGAGGATCGAACCCGGGCCACACGCATGCCAGGCGAGCCACATCCCCAGCCCAGCTAAAGGCTTTTAAACAAGTTCTGAAACACCAAATTGAAACCAACAAGGTTTAGTTCAAGTAATTAAAATAACCACTTGAGCTAAACTGCAAATATATTCTACTTACTGTAGAAAGCTTTGCAGCTCAGATCTCTACACCAAACATATGGGTTTTAAAGACTTTAATAACAACAATGCATCTAGCTCAAAAAAACATAGTTTAACTTTTTATATGAAATTTAGAGGATGTAGATAGTTGCAATCAGTTATTTCTTATTTTGAAAAAATGCACCATTTTGACTTTTATGCAAAATATCAAAATACTAAGAAGAGAACCTAAATTATGAGCAGTAGAAAAGAATGACAAGCTGGGACATTAATTATTTTTTATGAAGTTTATTTGTATTGAAAACATGGATAATATTTAAGACATTTAAATTATATTAATTATAATTAAATTAGACAATTAAAATAAATACATTATTCATAACCCCACTACTGTAATGCAACTATTTAATTTTTTTTGTTGTTGTTTATTACTTGTTAATTTACAGGCATCTATTTGAGGTCTTTAACTTTTTGGGAATCATTACCCTTAGGCCTTCATGGGGACAATCCATTATGCACAGGAACAGTATGCGATTAAGAAAAGTCTCCAGAATTTGACTTGGCTTCTTCTAAAACATCAACCTCTTGGTTTTCCTCTGTCTCACTGCCAGCTAGTTTTCAGTCTCTTTTTGCAAGTTTCTTCTTTTCTTCTTCTCTAGATGTTGTAGTACACCAGAGATTGGTTCTCAGGTGGTTTTTTTTTTTTCTTTCCTAGTCTAATTTTCATGAGTTTAAATTCCACCTATGTGTTGCTGATTTTCACATTTATAACTTTAGTCCAGAGCTTCTCCCTTGAACTCCACACTCATGTGAACATCTGCTTACCAGACTCCTTTACTTGGAAGCTACAAATATCACATATCAAAATGAACCTCTTGAGTCTTCAAAAGACTTACTGTGTCCCAGGCTGCTATATCCCAGTAAATAGTAACTTCTTCTTTTTTTTTTAAGATACTTATCCTAAAAACTTGCCATCATTCTTGATTCCTTTCTCTCATCTCCATGATCCAGTTTGTAAGCAAATTCTTGGAAGCTCTATCTTTAAAATGGGGGTGGGGGATGGGGAAAGGTAGATCCAGGTAGATCTTAACACAGCTACAGTTAGAAGCAAGAAGTTGTGGTGTGCTATAGGATAACTATAGATAATGCTGACGTACTGGAAATTTCACAAAGAGGAAAGGATTTTGAAAAATTTCACCATAGAGAAATGATAAATATTGAGGAAATGCATGTTTAATCTGATTTAAACATTATACAATGTATAAATAATATGCATAATTTTTATATTTTTATATATCAGTTGAAAATAAATTTTAAAAATAAAATTGAATATATTCAGAATCCCAGTGCTTTTCCCATTACCACCCTGTTTTGTGAGTGTGTGTGTATGTGTGTGTGTGTGTGTGCCTGTTTGTTGCTGGGAACTGAACCAAGGGCCTTGTGCACGTGAGGCAAGCACTCTACCAACTGAGCTCTCTCTCCAGCCCCACTACCCTGTTCTTAATCATAATCTTTTTCACCTGGATTATTTTAATAATTTCCTAACTTGTTTCTTTGTTTTCCTCTTTCCCCTCCTAAAGTCTGTACTCAGCACAACAGGTCTTGAAACATACATTAGATCACATTGCTCCATTCCTTAAAAAAACCTCTAATGTCTTCCCATCTCACTCAGAGTGAAATTCAAAGTCCTGTTGAGGCCTAAAAGACACTACAAGATCTGCACTCCTGCTCTACCAATTGGCTGATCTGGTTTCCCAGGTTGTGCCCCACTCTCTTCTGTATGCTAATTATTCTGGTTCCTTTCTGTTCCAAGTATGATCCTCCCACCATCCCCAGTCCTGCTCTGGGCTTTTGCCCTTGCCATTCCCTTCTCTCCTTAGATATCCACCTGGCTTTCTCCCTCACTCTTTTCAGATGCCTATTTAAGTGTCACCTTATCAGAAAGGTCTCAGTCATGAGTTAGGGAAGAGGAAAATTTCTATCCCATCAGCAAAAACTAACAATGGCTCTTTCCCTGCCATCCCCTTTATCTATACTTAAGCTTCTGTGAGGAACAGATAAGAAACATCAAATGCTACATAAGCTGAAGTTTAAAAAGTATTATAAAACCTAAACGCGGTGATTCTCTGTGACTGTTTCATATAAAGATCTTTTAACCACAAAGGAAATGACATTTAAAGAAAGGATTTCATTGAAAAGAATGTATAATTATAAACTGAATGTTCAGTTCTGTTTGTTTACACCACTGCTCACGTATGGGACAGGAAAATCTTGGTATTAAAACGCCTTTCAAGCCAGGTGCAATGGCAAACATCTGTAACCTGTAATAGTGACTCAGGAGGCTAAAATAGGAAGATTGCAAGTTTGATGCCAGCCTCAGTAACTTAGCAAGGCCCTCAGCAAATTAGGGAGACCCTGTCTGAAAAAAAAAATAATAATAATAAAGGGCTGGGGATGTGGTTCAGTGGTAAAGTAGCCCTGGGTTAAATCCCCAGCACCAAAAACCAAACACCAAAAACAAACTACCTTTCACTTTTTAATGAAATTGAATTTCTAGAATAGCCTGAACTATTATCCACTTTGTAGGTATATTCCTTAATCTTTTTTTTTAATTAGGCACCCAAATAAAAAGAAATATTTCTAAGTTTTCATGCTTAATTTGTTGAGTCATATTCCTCCCCTATTTCTAGATAGTCTTACAAGAGGGCCCATCCCAAATATATTTCTTCTTTGTGTGTCACCTGAAAGTCTTTCTACTGCATTTTGTGACATGTAATATCTATTTATAAATAGTTCTTTCAACACATTTGTAATGATTATCTACTGTGTCTAAGACAATAGGTAGGAAATGGGAAGGATAAAAATTTCAAAAAGAGACAAACCCTTTTCTCAAGAACATAAGAAATAAAGCAAGTATACAGATAATTATAATAATCAGTACAATAATAAGTATTATAAGAAAGTGCTTTCACAAAGTTCGGATTTAGAAGGGAACATAATGGTTAATGAAATAGCTCTACCTCCACGTTTTAGATATGAAGAAATTAAAGATGAAAGGTTGAATGATTGATTTTGTACAGTACAATCTACTCAGGTGAGGCAGTGTCGTGACGTGGGCTAGAAGAACAGTGAACTTAGGGTCAGAAGACCTAGGAGTGGTGTTGAATTTCTATCTTTATTAGTTCTCACAAAGGACCGATTACAGAAACTTCTTGAGTTTTAGTTTTCTTATCCATAGAATTCAGATAATAATACCTTCCTGTTAGGATAGATTTAAAGATCAAATGAAATAATGAAAAATCCTTTTAGACTATGTGGCAATATAAAAATATTAAATATTACCATAGTGAATAAATTACAGAGCTGAGAGTGGAACTCAAATCTCCTAATTTTGAGACCCTTGTCCATCATATACTCATGTGAAATGTCCTCCATGGATTTTAGCATATGATTTAGGCAATTCACTAGCTTGCATATTTAGAGTAGAATATAATTAACAATCACAACATATGTACGTTGTTTACTTGAATTCTATGATTGCTCCTCACCTGTTTGAATTATATATAGAAAAATTAAACAGATGCTCTTGCTACAAAACTTTCTTGGCTAATTTTCACAGTAACGTGGGATACAAATTTTGTCCAATATTTCTCACTACTATGTTGTATTTTCAGAATGTTTATTCTGGCTGAAGAAGTGTTAGTGTTGAATAGAAGTTGAGCAATTAAAAAGAAAAGTAAACACCAGGAACTTTGTAGAAAAAACTAGGGAACATGTCCTTGAGGCACTTTAAGAAAAGTGAAGTGATAGCATCAATATGTCATTTGTTTGATCTGCTAGAAACTGAAATGATAAAATCAGTGATAAAATCAGTTTTTTATTTTTGAATTTTCTTTTCAGTTGCTTCGTGTGTAGCAGCAGGCCAAGAAATAGGTTAACTGCAAAAGCGTTTGTCCTCTTCCTCACCCCATAATAGATTCCTTCCTCTTTAGAGTGGCTGGGAAAAGAGGGAGCTCAGTTTATTTTTACACCTATACTGTATGATTTAAGAAGTATACTAAAGAGTTGGTACAGTATAATGAAAGGAACATGAAATTTGTACTTGAGTCAAGCAACTTCTAGCCTTCAACTTTTCCAGTGACGGAAGATGAAAACTAATAAAACTTATGATACGTCAAGAGCTCTGTAATGTTTTCAACAACCAATAAAAAAAAAAAGAAAACTAATAAAACTTACCTATTGGGGTGTCAAATATATATAATTTAAAGAATCTAAAAATGCGTATCATATATATGTAATATATAAAATATTTTTATTTTCTTTTTAAACAAGGCATGTGTTAGTCAGCTTTTTGTTGCTGTGACCAAAATAATCTGAACAACTTAGAGGAGGAAAACTGTGAACCATGGGATCATGGTTTTAGAGGTTCAGTCCATGGTTGGCTGACTCCATTTCTCTGAGCCTGAGTGGAAGCAGACTATAACTAACAGCAGAAGGGAATGGTGGGAGAACTCAGGCTGCTCAGCTCATAGGAACCAGAAAGCAGAGAGAGAGCATGGGGAGTCAGGGACAAAATAAAATCCCCAAGGGCACACCCCCAAAGACCTACTTCCTCCTACCACACCCCACCTACTTAGAGTTACCACTGAATAATCCATTCAAATTATCAATCCACCAAATGGATTAATCTACTGTTGAGGTTAGAGCTCTCACAATCTAATCATTTTACCTCTGGACATTCTTGAATTGGCTATCCTTTTTTTCAACACATGAGCCTTTGGAGGGACATTTCATATCCAAACCATAATAAGGCACATGAAAATAAAGTTAGAAAATTTAGATTGATCTAGAAATAGGATTGATTTATAAAATACATGCTGTAGAGCCCTATACACATGCTATATTGGGGAATTTGAATCTGAACTTTTAAGTTATAATCTCAAAGCAGGAAACATTGCAAGTAACCAAACCAATAAATGTGTTAAAATTTTTTTAGACATATTTAATTAACAAGTAATTGCTTATTTTAGCAAAATGATTTATTAATTAAGAAGCACCAAACCAAAAAGAGATTATGAATTCTGCTTTAGCAGCATAATCAGGGATATTTTATAGGATGAACATGGAAGTAAACTAAAAAAAAAATATATATATATATATACACACACACACACACACACACACACACACACACATACATACACATACCTGATTGGCTACAGCTAAGCATTTTCTTTATTTGCATATGGTCTGATAGGAGATTTAGTTACATAGCCAGGTGGCTGGTTGACTGTGATTGGAGCTGTTATTTTTTTTCCCCTTAACTTAGTGTCTTTGTCCATTTTCAGTTGCTATAACAAAAAACATGAGTCTGGGATATTTATAAAGAAAAGAGATTTATTTCACGCAGAGTTCTAGAGGCTGGAAGTTTAAGTTTAAGATCAGGCTGAAAATCTAAGATCAGGTGGTTACATCTGTTCAGCATCTGGTGACTGGAGAAAAAAAACAGAAGGACAAACAGCCCATATGAAAGAGAATCAAAAGGGATAACATTACTTTATAATAAGTTTACAATTTTTTTTCTTGGTACCAGGGATTGAACTCAGGGTCACTTGACCACTGAGCCACATCCCCAGTCCTACATTTTGTATTTTATTTAGAGACATGGTATTTCTGAGTTGTTTAGCACCTTGTTTTTTGCTGAGGCTGACTTTGAACTCGCCATCCTCCTGTTTAAGCTTAAAGTTTATAATTTATAATAACTTGCTCTGGAGGTAACTAATCCAGTCCCTCTAGAGCAAGAACTCATTCATTCCCACGACAGAAAATTAGTAACATATTTACAATGGCTTAACTCCCTTGACCTGAACATCTCTCACTAGCACCTCTTCTGCAGTATTGCCACATTGAAGAAATGAAACTGAACATGAATTTTGGTAGGAACAAACCATATTCAAATTATAGTGGTCAGTTATAAGAAATACCTCCAAGTTCAGCTTTAGTTTGAAATAAGAGCTTTGGGTATAGAGATAACCTCAGGCTGATGGCTTCCTTTTTTTTTTTTTTTTTAAACACATCCATAATGTTTTGTGACTCTACAAAAAAGTCATCATAAAGTTACAAGATACTTGTTGTTCCACTTCAAAGAATGTACTCAAAAGGATTAAAAACAGGTATTCAAACAGATATTCGTAGATCACCATAATCAAAGGTGGAAACATCTAAAATGTTCAACAATAAATGAGTGTAAATAAAATGTGGCATACTCTTACAATGTATTTCACATTCATAAAAGAAACAAAGTACTTATATATGTTACAATGTGCATAAATCTTGAAAGCATAATGTTTGATTCTATTTACATAAAATATTCAGATTAGTTAAATTCATAGAGATAAGAAGTAGATTAGTGATTGCCAGGAATTGAGGAGAGAGGGATTGTTTAGTGGATATGGGGCCTCCTTTGGAAGTGATGAAAATATTTTGGGACTAGAGAGGTGATGGTTGCACAACATTGTAAATGTACTAACTACCATTTGTTGTATACTTTCAGCTGGCTGATATTTTGATACATAAATTTCATATCAGTAAAAAAATATAGCAAAGCAAAACCAAAACAAACAAATTGCTCTGGAGAAATAGAGCTACTTCTAATAATGAGACCAGAAAAATTATTCTTTAAGGAAATGAACCATCAAGGCTGGGTGCTTTTTTGGTATTTGCCTGTTATCCCAGAGGCTTGGGAGGCTGAGGCAGGAGGATTACAAGTTCAAAGCCAGCTTCAGCAATTTAGTGAGGTCCTAAGCAATTTGGTGAGATCCTATCTCAAAATAAAAAATAAAAAAGACTGGGGATGTGGCTCAGTGGTTAAGCACCCCTGGTATCCCTCTCAACCCCCCCAAACAAACAAAAAAAAATCAGCAGTATATTTATTTGAACCGAATGTTAGGTTTCATATCATTACATACACGATCCTTTAATGTAGATTGATGTCATGACTCTAAAGGGCAATATAGTGACAAATATCAGGAACTGGGAGAAAGAAGCAGGGGAGCAATGTGTTAGTAATGTGGTCCAAGCTTTATCAGTCTTTGATGAGCAGGATTAAGGAAGGAACAAAATTAAAAGCATCCAGAGGAAGAGATGGGCTATCTTTCTGAAATCTGTTGTAAATGTGTCCTTCAATCAAATTTTGAGAAGCTGTTGAGAAGGAGTGAGTTTAAGATTGCACTCCCTGTCAAGTATATGGGTACAGTTAAGAATAGGGCCTGGAAGTCTGGAAGTAGAAGTAAGATCCATTGGCAATTGAGAAGAATATGGGAAATGAGTAGTGACAGGGCTGAAGCTGAGAAGGTTCTCCTGAGAAAGTGTCTTGTCTGTTCAAACACCCACCCAACGGGGAATTATAAACCCACATAATTCCCTTCAATAAATCATGTCATGGTATCCTTGGGAAGGAAAAGTGTTTTTGTTGATCAGATGAAACCATGTATATAGAAGTTCTTATGAAATATAAAGTTATATGTTAAAATAATAAACAACAAATTTGTCATTTTCATGTATTTATTCACAATTCTCAAAAAATATTTATTGAATATTTAATGTTTGCCAAGTAGGGTAGGCAATGTTGTCAACATTAAAAAAAAAAAAGAATAAATTGAGGTTCTGAGAGCCTAAGATTTGCCCTAAATCACTTAACTTGGAGACAGGAGGCCCTTGGTTTCTAGTTCATTTTAAACCTTACTGCCTCCAACGGCTGAAATGACCAAGAATTACGTTTACCAAAGCCCTCAATATTCATTATATCTTAGATATGATTATTTAACACCTTGGGAAGAGTTTCAGCATTTCTATTTCTGTCTGTGCTATAGCATTTTAATTGCTATTACACAGAGTACTCAGGAGGCATGCTACTAAATGGGATACACACAATGTTTGCCTTTACATTCATTGAGTGAATACTGTGTATAAGGCATGTTACCAACGGTTAAGCAGATAAAAATCTCACTTAATCCTTAATATAATCTTCTGAGGAAGGCTTTTCATGTGTGTGTGTGTGTGTGTGTGTGTGTGAGAGAGAGAGAGAGAGAGAGAGAGAGAGAGAGAGAGAGAGATACACTAAGGCTCAGAAACATAAAGTAATTTACCCAAAGTTACATACAGAAATTGAAATGGGGGGCTGCTGGGGGGTTGGGGTTGTGCCTCAATAGAACGCTCTCCTTGCACTGCGAGACCCTGGGTTAGATCCTCAGCATCACACAAAAATAAATAAGTGAAATAAAGGTATTGTGTCCAACTTCAACTAAAAAATGCATATTAAAAAAAAGAAATTGAAATGGTCCAACAATCTTTATAGAAGGACATTTAAAGTTTCACGAAAATCAAAGCCTAAACCAATAGATGTGTATGATTCTTACCTGAAGAGCCAACAGGGTGTGAAACAAATGTTGAGCCAAGAATAAGAGACAAGACTGGGTCCATATTCAGTTTTAATTCCAAAGCTCACAGGTTAACCACTCTATTTTGAGATATAACTCCGGTAAACTTATAATAATTTGGTTCTCTATTCAGATAATTATGTTAATAAAATTTTGTGGCATCATCATAGCCATTATAATTTATTGTGCCAAACACTGTTACAAGTGCTTAACAGTCATAGATTAAGGACTATTTGTAAAAAAATTTTAAAATCTAATCTGATTCAGGTAGCTATTCCATTTGTAAATTTTAAAGTTTCAATGATAAAGGAAGTGATCCTCCAAATAGAAGCTTCTTTTGAGAACATGGCAAGCTTTTGTTGAGAAGTAAAACATTGAGGTAACCAAGTATTTTTCAGAATCCAGGATGTAGAAAAGCTAGTAACTATGCTTTTGACTGGCCTTTTTTTTTTCTTTTTTTTTTTCTGTGCAGCTGTGTATAATGTAATGTGTAAAGTAATTCTTTTGACAAAAAAATTGTAATGTTTCAGATATTGTGCTAGATGCTGTCCTGTAGCTGCTAGGTTTACATACTAGAGAAGTGTCTGCCTTGATAGGCTTTTAGGAAATGGGAAGCGATCTTTACCAAATTGGGCAAGTTTCTCCTCTGGGACTGCTCTGTAAGTGAAAAGGTAGGATTTCCACGTCCTAACTGGCTTTGTTTTTTTTTTTGACTTTGTGTGAAGGTTTATCTGCCTTTCATACCATTTTGCTTTGCAATTCATTAACTTATTCAACAAATGTTTATTGAGCTTCTACTAGTGTTGTAATAGAAGCAAGGCTCTCTGTGCATGGCGCTTACAGTCCAAAGGAATAAGACAATAAATAATTTTTAAAATAAACAAAAAGTATTTATTAATAATTAACTATTGGTTGGAAAAACGCTAAGCAGTAAATAAACAGGATGATGTGTTCTCAGAATCCTAAAATGAAGCAGACGACAGTCTCTTTCATTTCCCAAAATGACGACCTTCTGAGGTCATCACATTTTTAAAAAGAAAAAAAAATGTTAATAACAAATCAAATAGTGAATGAATAGCTAGCATTCTTGAAAAGTGTATTGTAACTAGCCTATTCAGTGTCTTTTTGGAATGAGAAGGGAAAGGTTTTTCAAAAAGAGCAGTGAAAATCTTTTTTTATTTTTTTAAAATTTTAAGTCAAGCGGAAAGACAAACCGAAAAGAACCTAGAGCCAGAGAGGAAAATTGCCAATCTTGTCTGGCTCTAAAGATTTCGTCTCTGGACTCCCTCAGCAGCGGGAATCTGGATGAAAAGAAAACTAATGTCATGAACTTCAAGGCAGATTCCCTTTCGATTGCGACCGCGGGTGGCAGAAACCTGGGAAGAGGTCAAGGTGCGGATTAGAAAGAGACAGCTCACGGGGAAGGCACTTAGAAGGCCAGGGTTGAGAACTGCAGGAAAGGGAGCCAGACCGAAGGGGTGACTGCGCAGCCACTTCAAGGTGAGCAGTGGAGAAACACTCCGCCGCGGGAGTTCGCGCTGCTCAGGTGGCCCTTTCCCGCTCAGGTGAGCTCCTCCCGCGCCTCCCATTGGCCGAGGCGCCCGTGGCGCTGGGAGGGCGACGCAGCCCGGTCTAGTTCAGGGTCTAGGGCGGCGCGTCACTTCCGGTAGCGCGGAGCTTGTAAAACACCCTGGAGAGAAAATGGCGGCGGCGGCGGCTTCGGGGCCCCAGCAGCTCTCGGATGAGGAGCTTTTCTCTCAGCTCCGCCGTTACGGCCTGTCTCCGGGCCCAGTGACGGAGAGCACCCGTCCGGTTTACCTCAAGAAGCTGAAGAAGCTTCGAGAGGAAGAGCAGCAGCAGCACCGGTCCGGGGGCCGCGGCAACAAGACGCGGAACAGTAATAACAATAACACCGCAGCCGCCACGGTCGCCGCCGCGGGACCAGCGGCGGCGGCCGTGGGGATGGGTGTCCGGCCGGTCTCGGGTGACCTCTCCTACTTACGGACCCCTGGGGGCCTGAGCCGAATCTCGGTTCCGGGTCCGGAGAGCCCCCTGGGAGGGCCCGGGGGCGCCTCGGCCACCCCCGTGGCTGGCAGCAAAGTGCTGCTGGGCTTCAGCTCCGATGAGTCGGACGTGGAGGCCAGTCCTCGGGACCAGGCGGGCGGCGGCGGGAGGAGAGACCGGGCTGCGCTCCAGTATCGCGGGCTCAAAGCGCCGCCGGCGCCCCTGGCCGCCAGCGAGGTGACTAACAGCAATTCGGCCGAGCGGAGGAAGCCCCACTCGTGGTGGGGGGCCAGGAGGCCGACGGGTCTGGAGCTGCAGACCCCGTTGGGGAAAGATGGAGCAGCGGAGGACGAGGAAGAGGAGGGAGAAGACGGGGAGGAGAGGGACCCCGAGGCGGAGGAGCCACTGTGGGCGAGCCGAGCAGTGAATGGTAGCCGGCTTCTCCCCTACAGCTGCCGTGAGAACTATTCGGACTCCGAGGAAGAGGAGGACGACGACGTGGCCACCAGACAGGTATTAAAGGACGACTCCCTTTCCCGGCATCGGCCCAGACGGAGCCATAGTAAGCCTTTCTCCCCGCTGACTGCTAAATCTGCCGGCAGCCGGCGGGAGACTTCAGTTCAGGGAGGGGGAGGACTCGCGATGAATGACAGGGCGGCGGCTGCCGGGAGTCTAGACAGGAGCCGAAACCTCGAAGAGGCAGCGGCGGAGCTGGGAGGAGGGTGCGATCAAGTGGACTGCAGCCCCATTCCTAGATACCGTGTTAGCGCTAAGAAACTGGCCCCTCTCCTGCCCCCACCACTTCCTGACATGGACTCAACCTTGGATTCATCTACAGGCTCCCTTCTTAAAACCAATAATCACATCGGCGGTGGGGCCTTCAGTGTGGACTCCCCCAGGATTTATTCCAACAGCCTCCCTCCCAGTCCGGCTGTGGCCGCCCCAAATTCACTCAGGATCAATCACGCCAATCATACCGGCTCCAATCATACCTACCTGAAAAACGCATACAGCAAACCGAAGCTTTCAGAACCAGAAGAGGAACTTCTCCAGCAGTTTAAACGGGAGGAGGTGTCCCCAGCAGGGAGTTTCAGTGCTCACTACTTGTCAATGTTTCTCCTTACTGCTGCCTGCTTATTTTTCCTAATATTGGGACTGACTTATCTAGGAATGAGAGGAACAGGAGTATCCGAGGATGGAGGACTCAGTAAGTATTAAACCCGGTGGGTAAGGTTACGAAGAGAACCGTCACTAGTGGTCTGCTTTAACTGCACTTAGCATTTTACTTGAGATGACTTTTACCTGCAAGAACATGGCTTAACAGTGAAACAGAATGCATGTGTCATCTTTCTTTAAGAACAGTATTACCGTTATCAGTATGATATCTTATGACAGTTTTTAAGTTTTTCTGCATGATGGAATTCAAAATAACTTATAAAAGAACAGAATATTGCAAGCTTGTTAGTAAAATGTGTGTTACTCAATTTCGTTTTAGCCTTAAATAACTGTGCAGATGCCAATTATTCAATGGGTTTTGAAGTATTACAGAGACATAAATACAGTGTTTTTTTTTTTTTTTGTTTTGTTTTTTTACAAATTCAATTGTGATTCTAAAAGGTTGTGTATTATCTCTTGAAATTTGGGTTAAGTGTTTTGTAGAATGAAGTATATGTTTAGGTAGTTCTGTAATTTCCTTAAAGAGAATGAATACTTAAAAAGCAGCAGTGCACATCTCTTAATTGCTTCCCTACCTCAAAGTAACTCACCTCTCACCTGTGAAAGAGTAGTGGTGGGACATTAAGGGAGCTTACTGTCAGATTTACTTGGATTGGTTTCTAGGCCCTGCCATTTTACTTGCTTATTGACTGTTGGCAGGTGTGTTCATTCATTCTTTAAGGCAGCATCTTCCTCTATGCTGAATAATCAGGAAACAGCAGTAATAGTCAAATCATTCTTCTTAAATACAACAAGAATATAAATACAGACCATTTCGTGTTCTGCAAAGGAAATAAGGATGGAATAAGTGGTGTGCACTACTTCAGATTGGATAGTCAGAGGAGGTGCTATTTGGTTAGACCTGAAGCCTGAGGAGAAGGCCTTGTGGAGAGTCTGGAGAGCATTCTGAGCAGAGATTATAAAAGGGGAAAGGGCTTGAATTGAGCAATAGCCTTTCTGTAGGTAAGAGTAGAGAATACCTTTCCCAATCTATAAACTGATGTAATACTGATTAGGATGAAGCTTGTGAAGATTAAAAGAGAGAGTAAATTAGTGTATAATGAACTGCTGAATACATTTTTCTCAGTGTTAGGTCCTTCTGTCCATTTTCTGCCCATCCCTCCAACATTTGGCACTGGGGATTATACCAAGGGGCACTCAACCACTGAGTACATCTCCAGCCCTTTTATTTTTTATTTTGAAACAGGACCTTGCTAAAGTTGCTGAGGCTAGCTTTGCACTTGGAGGTCTTCCTGCCTCAGCCTCCTGAGTTGCTGGGATTACAGGTGTGTGCCACAGTGTCTGGCAGATTTTCTGCTCTTTTCTCCCAGTATGAATTCACTGCATTGTGATTTGTATTAAAAATTTGGCTTATTAAATCAGTTTTATTTCAAAATAGAGTGAAAGATGCAGTTTATTGACCCAAAATAGCATATAAGTTTTGATTTAGATAATAACCAACTCCAGGATGGTCAAATAATAGAATATTACAATATTGCTTAATTACAGGGGTTGCAAGAAGAGTGAAATCCAGCACTTACTTAATTTGTTTCCTGGGAGCAAGAGTGATGTACTGTGTCTTGCTGCAAATATTTGGGAGGAAAAAAATAAGGGCACACTGGAAATTAAACAAATAAACTTCACATAAATGACTGCCTATCAGTGGTACCTATGGGCATCTGTTTCTCTAACAACAGTGTGATCTGGTCACTTATTTTTTTCTTTTTGGGTTCTGGGGATTGAACTTAGGGGCGCATAACCACTGAGCCACATCCCCAGCCTTTTTTATTTTTTAATTTTGAGACAGGGTCTAAGTTGCTGAGGCTGGCTTTGAATTTGTGATTCCCAGCCTCAACCTCCTGAGCTGAGCCTTTTTGATTGGTCATTTTCTAAGAACTAATTGCTTTACACACATTATTTATAATTCCCAACAACCCATGAATGCATGTGGTGTTATTCTCATTTTATCGACCAGGAAGATGAGACTCAAGTGATTTAAGATATGTACCCACAGTTTGGTTTGGTTTCAGATTTTTTTTCCAACTGTAAAGCCCTTTTTCTTAACACTGTTTTTCTATATTGTTAGTAGAGAGCTTTGTAGATAAGTGTATCTTTTTTGTAGATAAGAGTATCTTTTTATGATTAAGGAAATAATTGAACGTTTGGTAGGATTTCCTACAGAATTACTGATTAGCATAATTCTCAAGATGAGAATTATCTTATTCACATCCTTTTTATCACTTTTAGAATGAATAATTAAATGCTATGCACTAAAATTTCAAGTAGAATAGGATAGAAATGCTAGGATTTTTGGTACTCTTCTCCATCAATATGTAAGAAAGGAGAACATAAAGTGTTTTGCATTTAGCAATTGATAAATGTGAGATAGCTTGGATGATGGAGGTTGGGAGGATGGAGTTTTAGAATTTGTGTGAATCTAAGAGGTTGGGAGGATGGAGTTTTAGAATTTGTGTGAATGATCTTGGCTAAGCTCCTTAGCACTTGCATCTTATTTTTGTATGCCAAATGAGATAGCAATATTTGCTGCCCATGGCATTGTGAGGATCAAACGAGATAATTAAGTAAATATAAGGTGGTATTATTCAGAAGTTAAGATGAAATTAGTTGATTCCTGGGAAATTACAGTAAAAATGTAATGAAGTGGTTGTTTCAGTAAATGATATTTAATAGTGCATTTCTTAACTATTTGACTTTTATTAACTTCATTAAGTACACATTGTAAAATTTGATGCAGAAATTTGAATCAGAGTGTAATGAATCCTTACAATATTTGACACACTGTGTACTCTAGTGGAAAGAAGTACCTGCTGGTTTAGTCTGGTCACCTAATGGTGTTAAGATCTCAAACGTGAATTATTTTTACTGCATTCATTTATGTATTCTGAATTGTTTGTTATGGGTTCATTGGTCAAATAGGACTTGAGGAAATAGATTTTTTTTGAGTAATAATCTCACCAGAAAATTGTAGGTTATATGTGAGAGTAATTTTTAATAAGCTTTTATTGTTTATTATTTCATTTTATCTTTCGAATTTTTTCATTAGTATTCTATTTTTATTAATTAAATTACTTTAGTACACTGCTAAGTTGTGGTTTACATACCTATAAATGGGGACGGATTAGATAGTCTCTAAGTTCTTTCCAACTCCAAGTTTCAAGATTCTAACTTTGAGCTACTATTCAAACAACCCAAGATCAGCCTGCAGTCAGATTGTTTTTTCCCACTGGTCATTAGATCATGACCCACAAAAAGAAAATATAAAGTAGAATAGATTGACTATCTTAGGCTTAAATGATTGTATTTAAAATTCTTCAATTGCAAAAGACATGATTCATGTAGAAAATTTTGATAGAGATGAAGCAAAAAAAAAAAAAAAAGAATGGGTATAGTATGTCCTCCTTCTAGTGTCATGCTCATTCCTGGTACAAATATTCAAATATTAGATCCTTTCAAAACTTTCTTAATCCTTTTAAAACTTTCTTAATTTTTTTCATGTAAATGATGTGTGTGTAGATTTTCATTTAGCTACAAAGGGCTAACTGTACCAAACACAATTTTAAGATATATGGTGAACAATATGTGGATATGAGGAAGATGAAATCTCTTGGAGCTGACCTCCTGGGGAGAATGATGGACAAGTAAATAAGAATATCAGAGAGTCCTAGTTGTTAACACAGGAAATGCTAGTAACTTTGGGGCTGGTGTGAAAATACACAGATCTCTCTAAGGGGGTAACATTAGAATTGAGATCTGAATGACTTGAAACATCTAGTCATTGAGAGGGATAAGGGCATTTTGGTATAACTAACAGAAAAAAAAAATACCCCTGAAGACCGAATAAGTTTGCATGTTTTGATAGATTAGAAAGAGTGGTGTTGCTGGGACTTAGTGAATCAGGAGGAAAATGGCATTAAGTGAAGTTCAATGGTTAGGCATGGGCCAAGTCATAATGGATTTAAAGACCTTGAGGATTGTGCAAAGGAGTCTGGACATCATACTATATGTATTATCCAACATTTTGTGTTTTTGTTTTTTAAATACTTTTATTGTGTCATGGGTTGCTTTTCAATATAATCTCACTCAAACTTGAATCTCAGTTGTCTTTTATCTGCTCTGTGAATTTACTAGGAACTTAATTGTTACTTATTAAAATTTAAAGATGATAATACCTGCCTGAGGATGGCTTTAAGCACTGTGTGAGATAATGTATGTCTGGCACATAGCAGTCTCTTAGTAGATGGAGATCACATTAGTATCGTTGGCACAAATTCATTACTCAGTAAATATTTGTTAAATAACTAATCACCTATCAGATACACAACACAGTGGCCCTTAACCACTTAACAGGCTTTACATTTGTGGATTCAACTAATTGCAGATCACAATGTTTGAAAAAAATCTCATTGAACATGTATAGATTTTTTTCTTGTCATTATTTCCTAAACAGTATGTATCAAAACTATTTACATCATGTTTACATTTTTTAGGTATCCTAATCTTGAGATACTATAAATATTAGGAGGATGTATGTAGGTTATACACAAGTATTATACCATTTTTACATAAGAGAGTCAAGTGTCTGTAGATTTTGGTATCCTCTGGAGGTTCTTGAACTAATTCTTCAGCCATATTGAGGAGCCACTCATCAACTCTTGATCAAACTCAGTAAATTGGTTATCTGTTCTGTACCTGGGAAGAATATTTAAAAAAAAATTATTGCTGTAGAAGTCTCCACTGCATTAATAACAGTCACAGAAAATTGTTAAGAAATATGTAGGGTATTATGTGATGAGGGCCACACTTTTATAAAAGGCAAATCAGTCTTAAATGATCAAAAGCCCTGAATTCCACGTTTGGACTTTATTCTGTAGGTTGAGCAGTGGGAACCAATGGAAGATTTTAAAGCAGAGAAACAGCATGATCAAAGAATAAACAGTTGGTATGGTTAATGAAGTGACAGGGTTGGAGGAAAGGAGTGGTGTGATAAGCACTGGTGTTATGAAACCTGTAGGAGTTGATAATTGTGGAGATGGAGGACCTATGAATGAGATAATCTATTTAAAGAAAGAAATATACTTGGTGACTACTTTATCTCTTCTTTCTTTATATTCAAGAGATAAGGATTATTCTGTATCATGAGCCTTTGTGACAGAATGGTGATACTACTGAGAGGAATTAGAAATGTGGAAGAGAGATCTTGTTTGGAGAAAGATGGTCTAGAGAAAATGAGTTTACTTGAGATGTATTATTTGAGCTGTTCAAGTGGAAATTGTCCTGTTAGATATTGTAGATAATATAATTGGAATAAAGATGAGAGATTGATGCTGAATGTGATGACTGGTACTTTTTACTAAAGGAATAGTTACTTTCTGAAGGGGTGTGTGTGTATGTGTGTGTGTGTGTGTCTCCAAGTGTTACAAAGAACATTTTTTAAAAACTATAAGTGTACTTAAAGTAAAACTAGCCAACGGGTCCAGAACTTGGTATCTACAACTAATGTGGGATTAACAATTTTGAAAAATAAATTGTTGCTCTTATTCCTGAAGAATGAAAGCTGAGTATTATGTTTAAAGTATTTAGAAATTGACTACTGTTTTGTAAAAAAAATATTCCTAGACCTCTAATACTATTTCTGTGAAACCCGAAAGTTTTCATATGCTAGTTTAATGACTTCAGAAATTTAAGTGTACTTTATACAAGTGTCTTTCACTTAAAAATTATCCATAATTTAAAATTAGAAATCATCAGAGGGAAAATGTGTACATCCCCACATGTATATCCATAGAGCCTTGTTCGAGGATACATTGGCAAAGAGATTATGTTTGGGTACAGGCCCTTCAACTTGCTAGCTTTTTTTTTTTTTTTTTAACTGAAGATAAGTTGTTCAATTACTGCAAACCAGTATTCTTGTCTGTAAAATAAAGTTAAATGAGAATTAATGAAATAATGCATGGAGAACTCAGTATGTGCATATAGTAATAATAACAGCAGCTAACCCTTATGTAGTGCTAACTATGTGCCAGACAGTGAGCCAAACAATATTATAATCCTCAGGTATTTCTCCCTCAGTAGAAATAAAGAGATGGTGAGAAGTTAAGGAACTTGCCCAGGGTTTTGTAGGTAGTGAGAGCAGAGGCAGGGTTTGAATTCAGATAGTGACCCTTAACCACCCCGTTGGATTGCATCTTATTGCGTATAAATACACAAGAACTTCATATATGTTCTCTATGATTTTTGTTGTTATCCAGAAAATTGTGAAAATTATGTCATTATCTGGAGTATGGAGGGGGAGAAGAAGATTAATGTATGAAATCCCCAAAGTAGTAGGAATAGTCTGTGAAAAGAAAGTACAAATTTGTACTCATTCAACAATTAGGAATTGTGTGGGACTAATTATGCTTCCTTAAGGTTTAAGATTCACTCATTGATATATGGAGGAGGGGCATCTGCTATAATATACAAACGATAATACATAATATGATATAAAACTATAATATAATTTATACTTTTTCTAATTTTTTAAAATCTGCAGTTTTAAAACTGGTGGGGAAAATGGTCTCTAGGTTTGCATTATTGCTGTGAAATATTTTTTTCAGTGTTTGTTTTTAAGAGGTAAAGACCTTTATATATAGAGTACTTGAGTTTTCCTTTTTTTGCTCCTTTTAAATTAGCTTTGTATTTTTCCTTTATATTCATTTATTTTAATGGAAATGAAGTATTCTACAATTTCAGGAACAGATATTTTTAAAAATTGTTTTCATACGCAGGTGTGAATGACTTGGGACGCTGAGGCAGGAGGATTACAAGTGTGAAGGCAGCCTGGGCAACCTTGTGAGATCCTGATTCCAAAAGTAAAAAGGACTGGGGATGTAGCTCAGTGGTAGAGTGCTCCTAGGTTCCATCGCAGTATTGAAAAACCAATTTTTTTCCCCATGATTCCTCAGAATTGTGAAGTTTTAAAGCTAGCTTTACTTGTTCATTAATAATTCTACATTGACTTTACTACTTGAAAAATATAAGTTAAAGGAAATGTAACTTCAATGTAAAGAGATATTTAGTTTAGTTTATAAATAGTTTTAAAAAGTATACCTTTAACTACTATAAATCTCCTCCAAATTATATCATAAATAAATAGTTGTAACTGTTTTATGAAAATTTTATTGCTAGTAATAATCCTGTATTTCTTACATACTAAAAATTGTTGCCATTTAATTTGGGAACACAACTCCATAAAACTGGTAACTGTTGTAATAATTATTTACTTATAACTTTAGATTTTGGCTTTCATATTTAGGATTTGTTTTTAAGATTTAAATCGAACCAGGTAGCATTAAAAAAACAACAAAAGACAATTTGTAAGCTTTCTGTCGAAGGAACCGCTGAGCTAGAGCCAGTCCAACAAAAGACAATTTGATTAATACTTTATTAAAACATTGCTGTCAAAAATAAAAAGAATTAACCAGGAAAAAGTGCTTAGGTTTTAGTATTTACCTAACATTCCACAGTCAAAATTTATTTTTAAAAAACATTTCTAAGGAATTTAGAAAAATATCATAAAAATATCATAAAAATTATACAGACAGTGGTTATAATGTCTGAAAATAGAATAATACACCTATCACATGGAAGCTCTCGTGTAATTCTTCAGATATCTCAGTTATCTTATTTCTATAGGTATAGAGTTTAAAATCGTACCACTTTTTTTTTTTTTTGGTT
>NW_025999853.1:41838106-41845130 GCF_001458135.2 Marmota marmota marmota | reverse complement strand
CCACTTTTTTTTTTTTTTGGTCTGGGTAACTGATTTATTGTTCTGCTTTCCTACAGTTTTTTGCTTAAAATGTTTTTGCAAGATGATTTCTGGATTCTTTACAGCTGTGTTGATATCGAGTGGCAAGCCAAAGTTTAGAAACAAGGCTTGGGTACAAAACTATGTAAGAGTTTAATTCAGCTGTTCTAAAGTAACGGGGTCCTAAGTGTGCACGAACAATTGTTCTCTTGCCCTGAATGTGATGTGAATGGAAAAAAATCTTTTAGGAGTAAGTAGATATTTTAGTACATAGCAGAAAATTAATTTTTGTTTTGCAGTTAGGAAGCCCACATAAATATATGGATTTGCTGGCGGTGGTTAATTCCTGAAAGCACTTTGTACTTGCAGAGGAAGCTTTTTCCCTGCAGGAATTCAGGTATAATTTTCAAAAGTTATATATGGAGATTACAGCTGAAGTTAATTAGGAGTGGAGATATTTAAACATATCTATTTCTCCTAGCCTCTGGGCTGTGGCTTAGAACCTTGGTCATGGTCAACCTTATTAATGATTTCCTCTAATGATATCTCCCGTGGGATTTCAAATGCTTTCTTATTTGATTTAATTTGCCTGAAGAAACATTTCTTGTTTCTTCTATTCACTGACTCAGATTTTTATTGAGTATCATAAGTGTGCCAAGTAATACCTGAAAATAAGTATATACTTTTTAGAACCATATGAATGATACTCTTCTCTCAGACATATTGTCCCTCTGCCTCCACTTCGTGGCAGGGTTTTTTTTTTTTTTTTTTTTTCCCTAAACATTTATTGAAAACTTTCTATGTATGAGCGTTTTCATTTTCCTGAGGGTAACTAATAATATCCCCGTGAGAAAACTGAAACTTAAGAGGTTTGTCCAAGACCTCATAGCTAAGTGTTAAACAGCTGAGTGTTATGCAGCATTTGAATCCACCATCTCACTTGAGAGGCTACTGTCTTTATCTACTGGCTATGGTAGTTATTTAGGCTTTATCTTATTATCAGCTACTGTTTGGCCAAGTAAGTTATTCAGTCTCTGGGTTGATATCTGTCAAATGAGAGCATAGTAAAAGTAACTTTACAGTTTACAGCCAGTGGTTTTTTTTTGTAGGGAACTAATGTGATGTCTGTAGAAATGATTTTGGGAAATTTGAAATGATATAAACTATATTTTAATATGATTGAGTTAGGATTTTCTAGCTGTAGTAACGTAATTTAAGTAATACATGTTCAACACTGTGACTTAATAAGTAATAAGAGAGTTGGTTAAATTTATAGTCCTTATTAGTATTTTTAAACCTTTCTCTCTAAGAGTTTTTGGGCTGGGGCTGTAGCTCAGTGGTAGAGTGCTTGCCTAGTAAGTGTAAAGCACTGGGTTTGACCCTTAGCACCACATAAAAATAAACAAAGCATGCTGTCCATCTATAACTACAAAAAAAAAAAAAAAGAGTCATTGTTTCACATTGATTAGTGTCTTATTTCTAGAATTGAAAAAAATGTTTTTTTTCTAACTATATTAATATAATAGGTGATGAAACAAAACTTGAAACTAGACTTTAACCTGACTGACCATCCTAAGATAAATTTGCTGGTAGGAAAGTTGGAGATGATAGATCTTTAATTCATAACATAGCACTGAATTTGAGGCAGAAAAACATTTCTTTAGAAAGTGTAAGCTACTGTTAGTGTTATCTATGGAGCAGACAGTGCATATAGTTGGTAGAGAAGGATGGCTTGTCACATGCTGTTCTTCAGCTAATTTGTAAGATAGCATAAGTACTATTATCAAAGTGGGAAGATGAGGTGTGTCTCTATGAATAGGCAATAGATTAAATGAGAGTAGGAGGTATGAAATAAAATGTATTTTAAAAATATGATATTAAAATCATACTACTTAAATGGAAGGAATTTAAAATGTATTAGGATCTTCAGTCTTCTAGATAATTCATATGAAGCACATAATGAAATTTTCACCCAATTTTGCATTTGAAACTTTAGCAATGATGTGATTTGTTTAGAGCAGAACTGTTCAATAGATATATAAATATAGTATAAGTCACACCTGTGATTTTAATTTTTCTAGTAGTCACATTAAAACAAAAAGATGATATCAGTATTAATAATATATTTAATCCACTATAATTCAAATAGCATTTGACATAAACCAATATAAAATTTGTTGATGAGCCATGCACGGTGGTGCCTGCCTGTAATCCCAGCAGCTTAGGAGGCTGAGGCAGGAGGATTGCAAGTTCAAAGCCAGCCTCTACAATTTAGCAGTGCTAAGCAACTCGGTGAGACCCTGTCTCTAAATAAAATACAAAATAAGACTGGGGATGTGGCTCACTGGCCAAATGCCCCTGCGTTCAATCTCTGGCACCTGCTGCTGCCCTCTAAAGAAGCTGATGAAACATGTTCTTTTGTACTAAGGCATCAGAATCCAGTGTGTATTTTATACTTAACAGTGTAACTCAGTTTAGACTGTCATGTTTTAAGTGTTCAGTTGTGGCTTGGTTAGTGGCTTCCCTGTTGAACAGTGTGTATCTAGATTCCCTCAGTTAAGGACTTACATTGTTGGTTTTAGTGAGTTCTAATGATTATTAATTTTTAAATGATTACAATGTGGTATGCATGATGTTTTCTACATTTTTTCCATTTAATCTTTCTAATACTAGACATTTTGTTATAATTTTATAGGTACATATAATGAGGTATAGAGTTATTAATTTGTTAAAAAGGCATTCTGTAGCAGAGCAGGATTTACAGTTAGATCTAATCCTAAAACCCTTGTCTTTGTACCCTAAGGGCAACCAAATTCCTGCTCATACATTTTCATAAATATTCAGTTACATAATTATAAACTAAATTGTAGACATCCACCTCAAAAGAAGAATAATTATATACAAATTTATATCCATTTAAATATTTTCATGTATATTTTACATATATATTCATATTTGTATTCCTATATATGATTAAAAATATTCAATCCCTAAACTAATCCTATTTTACTACATTAGTCCTACACCTACTAATATGCCTCAGAGAAACCTCTATACATATAAATCATAACATTTAACATGAATGTACCTATGTATTTGGGGATATAAGTTTATAAATTCACATAAAAACCCATAGATATTTTTCTTTTTTCTTTTTTTTTAAGAGAGTGAGAGAGAGAATTTTTTTAATGTTTATTTTTTAGTTTTCGGCTGACACAACATCTTTGTATGTGGTGCTGAGGATCGAACCCGGGCCGAACGCATGCCAGGCGAGCGCGCTACCGCTTGAGCCACATCCCCAGCCCAGATATTTTTCATATATATGCTCATTTCCATAGACATAACCCAGATTTCACACGTAATATAACAATATTGCTTACCTTAAAAATATCCATAGATACAAGTATATATATATTATATATATATATATTTGATATATTACCTCTATATTCATATTTATATTCATATATATTGATATATATGTTACAAAGGTAACCCGTCTTCTCAACCAAAGCTGTAACTCAGAACTAAACCTAACCCTACCCATAGTTGTGAGGCTTTTTAACAAAAATTATAAATATTACTGAATATCCATATATATTTTCATATATGTATTCTGTATTTGTTTATATACCTTTACATATATGTATGTAACCTAACGACAACCCAAATCCTACCCATAAATTCTCATATATATTCAGTTACAAAATCATATCCTATATTTTTCCAAAAATTTAAACATCCATCTCAAAAGAAAAATAACTATATACAAACCCATATCTATTTAAATATTTGTGTATATTTTTACATATATATTCACATTTGTATTTATATATATGGATAACAGTGTTCAAACCCAGTATTATTGTGTTGTGGTCTATTTGATTTTTGAAGTTGAGAAGGGTTTGTTTGATGTATGTAGATGCTCCATTGTTTGGGGCATAAATATTTATGTTTTGTTGATGTATAATTCCCTTAAGCAGTATGAAATCTCCTTTGTCCCCCTTCTGATTAACTTTGGCTTGAAGTCCACTTTATCTGACATGAGGATAGAAACCCCTTTTTGTTTACATGATCCATGTGAGTGATGTTTTCTTTCCACCCTTTCACTTTCAGTCTTTGGATGTCTTTGCCCAGGAGATGAGTCTTTTGTAGACAGAATATTGTTGGGCCTTGTTTTTTAATCCAACTGCCAATCATTATCTTTTGATGAGGTTAGACCATTAATATTCAATGTTATTGAGATATGATTGTGTTCCTGGTCATTTTGTTCATTTCTAGTTTTTAATTTGAATTAGTTTCTTTTTTTTTTTTTTTTTAAGAGAGAGAGAATTTTTAATATTTATTTTTTAGTTATTGGCGGACATTACATCTTTGTATGTGGTGCTGAGGATCGAACCTGGGCCGCACGCATGGCAGGCGAGCGCGCTACCGCTTGAGTCATATCCCCAGCCCCGAATTAGTTTCTTTTTGATTGACTATTCCTTTTAGTATAGTTCCTCTCTTTGCTGGTTTTCACTTTTTTCATTTCATCTTCATGGAATATTTTGTTTAGAATATTCTGAAGTGCAGGCTTTCTGGTTGTGGATTTTTAAAATTTTTGTTTATCATGGAAGATATTTATTTCATCTTCAAATCTGAAGCTTAATTTTGCTGGAGATAGGATTCTTGGGTGGCATCCATTTTCTTTCAGAGCTTGATATGCGTTATTCCTCCTAGCTTTGAGGATCTGCTTTGAGCAATCAGCTATCTGAGATCCCTATTGATTTCCCTCTATATGTGATCTGATGTTTTTCTCTTGCAGCCTTTGCAATTCTATCCTTATTCTGGATGCTTGGCATTTTTATATAATGTGTCTGATTTTGTTGTAATTTTACACATTTGGGGTCCTATAAGACTCTTATATTTGGTTTTCCATTTCATTCTTTAGCTTTGGGAAATGTTCCTGATATTTCATGGAAAAAATTGTGCATTCTTTTGGTTTGTATTTCTGCGCTTTCATCTATCTTAATAAATCTTTTTTTTTTTTAAAGAGAGAGTGAGAGAGGAAGAGAAAGAGAGAGAAAGAGAGAGAGAGAATTTTTAATATTTATTTTTTAGTTATAGGTGGACACAACATCTTTGTTTTATATGTGGTGCTGAGGATCGAACCCGGGCCGCACGCATGCCAGGCGAGCGCGCTACCGCTTGAGCCACATTCCCAGCCCTATCTTAACAAATCTTAAATTTGGTCTTTTCATGTTATCCCATATTTCGTGGAAGTTCTGTTCATGGTTTATTATATTCTCTCCATGGTCAACTCTGTTCTCAATATATTTTGTCTTCATTGTCTAAGGTTCCATCTTCCAAGTGGTCTAGTCTGTTGGTGATTCTTTTCTATCGGTGATGCTTTCTATTGAATTTTTCATTTGGTTTATTGTTTCCTTCATTTCTAGATTTCTTTTTTTTCCCCCCAGAATCTATCTATCTTTATTGAAGTCATCTTTTGCTACCTGTATTTGCTCTCTTACATCATTCTTTGCAGATCAGTTTAACTGTACATTTTAAACTCCTTCTCTGACATTTCTTCCACTATGGTGTCCATGGATTCTATAGTTGGAGTATCTTGGTTTGCTTGGCAGTTTGTTCCCTTTCTTTTTCACGTTGTTTGTGTGTCTACCCATCTAACAGTATGGATCTGAGGGAGTAGAGTTTCTACCCTGTGGATTTACAGTGTCTCTGAAGGTTTCCAGTATCTCACTGTTTAGGGGGAGACAAATAACAACAATGACCAATGCAAACAAGTTACAGAATAAACCAAATAGTTTCTACTGTGATCTCTACAATGTTAATTATCACAATAAACAGAAATAATATGATCATTTATTGCCTATAATAAAAAATAGCAAGTTTGCAGAAGGGTTAACATTTTCAAATGGTGAACAGGGAGAGAATAGATGTGATATAGGATGTGATGATTATAAGAGGAGGAGAGAAGACAAGTAAAAGATTAAAGTAAGAGTGAAAGAGATTGGCTGTTAGCAGAAGGAAAGAGACAGGGAAACGGAAAAAATTATAAAGCAAAAATTTTAAAAAATTAAAAATAAAATAATACAAAACAAAACTAAAACATACATTTTTGTGAACATCTAGTTATATTACTAATGTTTTGTGAACATCTAATTATATTACTAATCTATGTAATATAACTGGCTTTAAAAATGCTAGAGATAAGAATAAAAAAATAGAAAATTGTATAAATGTGCATGTAGCTTTAAGGTCACAATTAATCAGTGAAGAAGAATTAAAAAAATAAAAATGAAAAGAAAAAAAATCTTGATGAAAATTGGAGTTCAAAATATCTCAGCTTCTCTTTTCAGCAGTTTTAGGTAGGGTCTTCTGGAGTATGATGCTCCAACCTCTGGATTGCTGGAGTGAGAGAAGTAATCCCATAGATGGGTTTGGTTAGGTGGACTCAGCCTCTTTGCTGAATGCTAATTGGTCTGGAGATTATAAATCAGCGTACCTCCGTCATCACCCAGTATTTCCTGGTCCACGCTGGAAGACTTTACTCCAGAGAGCTCCCCTAGGTTCCACTCGTGTGGTGGGGGAGCCACTTCTTTGTCCCCTACGTCATCTGCAGACTCCACCTTTCCTGGTCTTGGGTTCAGTCTCCAGACAGTTTTTCCTGCCCCTGCCATTCCGAGTTCCCAGTGTATCTCCCAGCTGGTCTGTAAGCAGTCAGATTGGGAGTGGGAAGGGTAGAGCTGGGTGGGTTTTCGTTGCTAGTTGTACCCTGTGGAAACTCCACATTTGATTTTCTTCTGTTCACTATGTTGTGCAATGTGTGTTTACTGGACCTATATTTCCGGCCAAATTCTGGTTTGCCAGGAATTGTGTCTCTCTGTTGCTGGCCCTCCCAGTGGAAGCTGCAGAATGGTTCCTTCCTTTGTCCTCCCTTGCTGCCTGGAGAAATGGCAGCTTCTCCCCCCCCAAACCCCCCCCCCTACCCCATCCACTGCATGTA
>NW_025999853.1:41830676-41837749 GCF_001458135.2 Marmota marmota marmota | reverse complement strand
CAAGTATTGTGTAGCAATTCCTTCAGGTTTCTTGGGCAATGTCCTTGGTCTGTAAACACTCTGTACCTAGACATGCCATGGGTCTCCCAAAAATGTGGGTTCTCTAAATTCCTTATCCCTCTACTGTGCTCATGGAGGGATCCCTCTGGATGGAGCTTCTGGCCTAGCTGTGGTAACAGCAGAGCCACTGGGGATTTTTTTCCCCTTATTTTATTATGTCCAACCTCCATGTCTCAGGTCTGCTTTGAATGTCCAGTTTTAAGTTCCAATAATTCTCCCCTCCCCTCCACTTTTTTTTGTTCACCCACCTTGGGGAGAAGCTGCCTGTCTATTGGTTTCACACCTTGGAGCAGCCAGGAATGCAACCTTCTCTATTCTGCCATCTTGGATATCTCTCTGCTCCAGAGATTTTTAAATTTTAAAAATTATACTAGATTGAAGTTAATACAAACATTTTTTAATTATGTCAAGAAGGAAAAAAGGGTAAAGTATTTCCCAATTACTTTGAAAATATTTTGCATCTTTAAATAAATTTTATATTATTTGGATTGGAAAATGGGAGAAACCTGGGCAATTTAGTGTCTTGCTTGAATTTTATTTTGGACAGAATATCAGTCTGAATGCATTTTTTAAAAATAGGTGTGCAACATTCTGTTGAGTTGGTAGAAATTGCTTTTCTTTCTTTTTCTCTTGTAAACACATACTACATTCTTTAAAATTCTTTTTGGTTAATAATTTCTGTAGAGATTAAAATAAAGATGCCAGAGTTCATCAGTATCTGCTTAGTGATAAGAACTATAGTACAAATATTAGAGGGAAATAAATAAAACTATGTAAGCATGTTTTGGATGTTTAAAAAAAGATTAAATAGGCTATAGTAGGGTGTACAATTTGAGAAAAAGAACAAACTGCTTAAAGTGGAAGAAATTCTGGCAAGTCCATCTGCTAGCTAAAGAAGGCATAACATGAATATAGATAAATAATTTTTTTGCACTTTAATTTACAAGGTCTTTTACATATTTTCTTCTGTAGTCAACTCTGCCAATTTATTACAGTGTGGTTGCTATGCTTTTGTTTTTATGTTTTTGCTAATAAATCCAGGTTCTGAAGGAAGGGAGGTTACATGAAATTGAATAAAAGCAGTTAAATTTAAAATCAACATTTTTGCCACCTAAGATTATCTTAGGGTTTGAAGGAGTTTTAGAAATCATTAGCTCACACAGTGGAATGTGGGAGTATATAATGTTTTTGTTGGGCTCTTTTGGTCATAAAGACAGTTTTAAGAAATTGAGGGTTTACTGTGAGGATGCATGTAAACTCAAATCAGAAAAGCTTGAGGAGTGAATTAAATTGAAAAACTCGGTCTGTGTATTTGCAAGTGCCTCTGTCTTGGTACTGTGTTAAGTTTTGCTTGCATTATTTCATTTAATTCTTAAAATTCTGAGAACCAGGTATTACTGTTTCCATCTTTAGATGAGGAAGCTGAGGATTTGAGAGGTTAAGAAACTTATCTAGAGTCAGTAAATGGCAGAACCAAGAGTTGAATACAGATACTATGACTCTCTCTATAGAATCTTTGTACTTAAACTATATTATCTGCATGATCTTATGTCTTCTCAAAGAGTTTTTTTTTTTTAATTTCCTTTGAAGTTGTTCCCACTTGCCCTTTGAAAAAAACAAAAAGCTTGATATTCTCCTAGACCAGGAGCTCTTAAAACAGTGATCCAGTGATCCATGAATCTTAATGAAGCAATAAATGGACTCCGGGTGAACAGTGACTCCTTGAAATGTATGAAAAGTTTGGGAAAAAAATGTGTGTGTGTGTGTGTGTGTGTGTGTGTGTGTGTTTGCATTTTGTGAGAGGGACGGTCCACAGATTTTATTTAATTCTCAGAGAGATCTGTGCCTTCCCTAAGTACTGAGAATCACTCACTGCACTATCAGTTACACTAGGAAAGGTTATATGAGTTTTCATTTTTGTGTCTCCTAATACCTAGATTTTGACTATTCAAAAAGTATTTGATGAATAAAGTTAAATGAATAGAGATAGTGTTAGCTTTCCATCCATTACTGTAACAAATACTTAAGATAAATCAACTAAGAAAAGATTTATTTCAGCTCATAATTTTAGAGGTTTCAGTTCTTGATTGATTGACCCTGTTGATTGGGGACTGTAGTGAGATAACACATTATAGCAGGGAGGCTTTGGTGAAGCAAAACCATTTACTTCATGGCAGGGATGTGAAGGAGAGTCAGAGGAATGGTCTAGGTTCCCAATATCCCCTTTAAGTTTACTAGTGACTGGAAGACCTCGCACAAGAACTTACATCTTAAAAGATTCCCCTACCTCTCAGTAGGACCACAGGCTGAGGGCCACATCTTTCACACATAGACCTTTTGGGGACACTTATTCAGACCATAGCAGACATTTATGTAGGGAGATTAGTCCTAATCCAAGTTTTCAAAATGCCTTGCGTGTTTTCTTAAAAGAGTACTAATACATCAGTCATACATAAGTTTAAATTTCAAGTTCTGGTGTATACTGATTGCATGAAGTAAAGAGCATGAAGCAAAAACTAAATGTGTTCAAAAATTCCATTGAAAGCATGGTCTGTGTATTTTATATGGTCTCTCAAAAAGGACATTTGTTTTTCTTCAGTGTAAGATTAGATTTTCAAAAATACTTAATGAAGCATTAAGGACGATTATTTATCTTTAAACATTAAAATCATACTCGGTGCTTCAAGTATACTGTAAAAGCTATATGGAAACTGAGAGTAGCTTAAGAAATAGCATAATATTAAAAGAACATAAAACTTTTGACAAATCAAAAATAAGAAGTCATGAATTGGGCATCAGTTAGAACCAGAAGAGATTCAGAAAGCTCTATTCCACAGCACTGTAGGCAGTGAACATTTATAGCTGAATGTGGAAGAGAAATTCTCTTTGGTTAGTATGAAAAAACCCTAGTTTGAGGTTAGTTGGCAATTTCTAATAGGTTAAATTTATGTCTCATTTTGCTGCTTACATTGAATTGGGTTTTGGTTTACTTACGTTGGAGCTCCACTTACAGAGATAAGCTCAGATTAAGGACTTCCTTATTTGCTTGACAGTAGTTATATCTCCTATCTCTAAGTTATGTCTAGGTCACTGAGTAGAACAGATGAGGAATTGCATGTATCATTTTTTTTAAGCATTCCTTCACATGGTACTCATTTGTATTCTCCCACTTTGACATAAGTAGAAGTTGTAGAAATTAGAAGATATTAGATGAGAATTGATATGATTCTATTTTATGCTGTATGTTTTGTCTGTTGTGTTCATATAGAAGCATAGTTTGACTCCAAGGTTCTATATAACCAACAAAAGTCTTACTTAGCCTGTTTGCCACATGTCATAACTGCTTGAATGGTTGTTTTATCCAGTGGTTTTGTTTTTGACTTACTGATGACATTTGTAAATGTCTCTGTTTGCTAAGTAACTTTTCATCTGTGTCTACTCTCTTTTAGAGCTAAGGTCAGGAGAGATGTGACTTTTAAGCACATTTCTCAATGATAATCTTAGCTTCAAATTTAGTTCAGATGTTCATTTTGGTCAATCTCTGCTTTGTCTAGACTTATTAGGCCCTTTTCCATTTTATCAAAACAGTATTCCTTAGTCCTGTTTGATGAGTGAAATGAAAACTGTCATTAGTATTTTTCAGTCCTAATTACATCTTTTCCTCTGCAGACTCTCTGGTTTTCTTATTTGCATATTATCTATGTGCAACACAAAATTAAATTGGTGATAGTCATTTAAGATTTCAAGCATATGCATTGTAATTTAGACTGTTACTGTCTTAGTCTCTTGAGCTGCTATAACAGAATACTTGAAATTGAGTATATAAATAACAGATTTATTTATTTATTTATCTATTGTTTTGAAGGCTGGGAAGTCCCAGATTGAGTGGCTTGCATCTGGAGGGCCTTGGTGTATCATGTGTGCCCTCTCTTGCTTTTCTACCTTCTGCCATAGAAAAAGTTGACTTGCTTTTATAACAAATCCTCTCTTATAATAATATATCCACTTCTGCATGATAATGTAGAGCCCTCATGACCTAATTAGATAATTATCCTAAATATCCCATCTCTCAATTCTGTTATATTGGGGTTTCAATTTCTAGCACATTAACTTGGGAGACACATTCAAACTCTAACAGTTACTAAGTTAGGCACCTACTATATTTAAAATTGTATGGGAAATTCATGTTGTTTTATTGTATTGCTCTTGAGATAGGCTGTATAGTGTATCCCAGATCCCTTTTGGGCCTCCGAATTCTCCTTTAGCAGTATTCTTTCAGAACAGACCTTGTTATAATGCAAGTTTCACTTGTAATCTTGTAACGTAAACCTTGAGAAAGTGTTACAGTCAGTCTCTAGTGTGTAACAGTTAATGTTTAAAAATCTCTTAGAACAGTGAGCTGCCATCATATTTAATAAATTACAGTATTTCATTAGCATAAACTCCTCTGAGTGCCAAGTTAGCTGTCACACAGATGCCTGGTATTATTTATAGATTTGTATCTAACCTTTGTGGGTCGTCTTATTTTTATTTTCTATTCACTTGTCACTCTGCAATAATTTAATTTAACTGCCAAATGTACAAAAATAATTTTCAAGAAGAAATCTGTTGAAAGTACTGAAAGGCAGAACACTCAAAAGTTTTGGACCTTGAGCAGTATAGTAAGTAGACATGCTGCTTTGTCTTTATTTGAATATGTTCTATCTACTGTTTTTCTTTCCAGCATTTGGGAAAACTGCAGGCACGTCTTTGGCAAGTTTAGATGGAGATAGCAGCCTGATTGTTTCCTTTAGAACTTTGAGCCACTGAGATTTGTTTTTGTATGAAGGCTCAGGGTGTAGGGAATTTATTATTAGTTTTGTATTTTATTTCAAATTGTTTATATTTTCTTTAAGTCTGAAAGTCTTTGTTCAGAGTAAACTTTTTAAAAAAAATTTTTTTAGTTGCTGATGGACCTTTTTTATTTTATTTTATTAATTTGTATATAGTGCTGAGAATCAAACCCAGTGCCTCACACATGCTAGGCAAGTGCTCTACCACTGAGCCACAACCCCAGCCCGCAGAGTAAACTTTTTTGGGGGGCATGGAAACTTCAATTTTAGTTACTAGTCAAATTTAAGAATTATAAATCCTATGGAAAATTTTTTGGAATTGTGTATCTCTATTGTGATATGTATTCATTTTTGGAAGAAATAGCCTTATTAAAGGTTTCTAAATGTATAGTATTTTGGTATTCTCTTGATTTGATAGGGATCTAACTTTCTAATTTAGTCATATTTTATTCAGATAAGTGAGACTAGTTCTATAAAATCATTGATAGGTGAATTACTTTCAACTCACTAACTTAATAAGCACTTCAGAAAATAGCTAATGAATATTTGTGGACATTTACTTTTAAGACTACTAGACAGAATTACATATTTTGACAGAAAAGTCAAAACATTAGAAAAAATGTGTTGTTTCTTAGTTATTTTAGTAAAAAAGAACTTAAGATTTATTTGTAATGTAAATTATGTGAATTGTATAAGATTAGTGAGACCTTACTTTAAAAAAAAAGAAAAGCCTTTAAATTACAACAACTCCAATTTTTGTTTGTTTTACTTTGTTTTTGCAAGAGGAGGAATTTTCTGTTTGCAGTTTATAAATATTTTAGATTGAATTGAAAGAAAATTTTTTTTGTGTGTTAAGCTGCAGCTTTTAAAATTGAGATTTTCAACTGATGTATTTAGGTTTTGAAGTAATCTTTAACAATTCTTTGATAGAAATTTTAGTTTGATTTTATTTTTTACAGTACTTGTAGATTCACAGCAAAAAAAATTGAGCAGAAAGCACAGAAATTTCCCGAATACCTCTACTTCTACACATATGTGACTTTCCCCATTATCAGCATGCTCCACTAAATTGGTGCAATTGTTACAATTGATGAACCTACATTGATGAATCATTTTTACCTGAAGTGCATAGTTCACGATAAGCTTTACTCTTGGGGATATACACTGTAAGGACTTGGACAGATTTATGATGACATTTATTTACTGTTATAGTATCATTCAGACTAGTTACACTACCCTAAAACTCCTCTGTGATCCACCTATTTATCTCTCCATCCCCTTTAACTCCTTGGTAACCACTGATTTTATTTCTTACTGTCTTCATTGTTTTGCCTTTCTTAGAATGTCATATATAATTGTATAGTATGTGCTCTTTTTAGACTGCCTTCTTTCACTTAATAACATGCATTTGAGCTGCTTCCATTTTTTTTTTTTTTATGGCTTGATAGCTCATTTCTTTTCAGTGCTGAATAAATAATCTATTGTCTAGGTGTACAACAGTTTGTTTATTCATTCACCTATTGAAGCACATCTTGGTTGCTTTAAGTTTGAATAATTATGAATAATGCTGCTGTAGACATCCATGTGCAGGTGTTTGTGTGGACCTAAATCTTCACCTCCTTAGGGTAAATACCAAGGAGCATGATTATTTGATTATATGGGGAGAGTATGTTTACTTTTATAAGAAAATACCAAACTTTCTTCCAAAATGGATGTGCCGTTTTACATTCCCACCAGCACTGAATGAAAGCTCCTGCTGTTCCATGGCTTTGCCAGCATTTGATAATGTCAGTGTTCTGGATTTTGGCCATTCTCAGAAGTATGTAGTGGTATCTTCTTGTTTTTATTTGCATTTCTCCGATGACATGATATAGAATGTCTTTTCTTCTTTGGAGAAGTCTGTTGAGTTCTTGACCCATTTTTTTATATTGTTTGTTATTATTGAGTTTTAAGAATTCTTTGTATATTTTGGATAACAGTGCTTTACCAGATACATTTTTTTTTATTTTTATTTTTTTTTATTTTTTAATTTTTTATTGTGGGTTGTTCAAAACATTACAAATTTCTTGACATATCATACTCGACACTTTGATTCAAGTGGGTTATGAACTCCCACCTTCACCCCATACACAGATTGCAGAATCACATCAGTTACACATCCATTGATTTACAAATTGCCAT
>NW_025999853.1:41759377-41826956 GCF_001458135.2 Marmota marmota marmota | reverse complement strand
TCTGTTTACCTTGCAAGCGCGAAAGGCGGCTCTGCCCTGCCCCTCCTACCACGCCCATGTACCACTGGGTTGGGGGTCTGCCCACCTTGCCGGTGGGAGTGGCAGCTCCGCTCCGCCCCCTCTCCAATTGGGGTCACGTGGTCACCACGCTGGCGAGCCGCTGGGCCTGCTCCGGGCGCTGGCGGCGGCCCGGCTCCTCCCCTCTGGCTCGACGACAAATTGAGGAGACTAGGGTGACTGTGCCTCACCCCCCCTACCAGGAGACCAACTGCTTATGTCACCGCTGGTATTGATGAAGTTCTCTCCTCCGCCGCTAAAAGTTGTGTTTTTATTTTTCTTTTGTTCAAAGTGTAAATTTCTCTTGAGATTTCTTCTTTGACCCAAGTATTATTTAGAAGTGTGTTGTTTCATCTCCAGCTGTTTGGGATTTTCTAGCTATCTTTGTTTTGATGTCTAGTTTAATTCAGTTGTGATTTGGTAGCAGACCTATTATGATTTGTGTTCTTAAGTTGTGTTTTATGCTCCAGAATGTGGGCCTTCTTGGTGAATGTTCCATGTGAACTTGAGGAAAATGTGTGTTCTGTTGTTGCTGGATAAAGCAACAGTAACCTTTACATCCAGTTGACTTATAGTGTTGTGGAGTTCAGCTATGTTCTTACTGCTTTCCTCCTGTCCAGCTCTGTTCATTTCTGAGTTGTTAGGCATATACACATTAAGTATTGTTCTGACTTTTGGACTTATTGATGTGGAATGCCGTGACAGTTTTCCTTGCTCTAAAGTTTGCTGTATTTGAAATTAACACATGCACTTCTGCCGCAATCTGGCTGGGCACAAAATAACCGAGCTGCCACATAGCCTTGTAGGTTCAAACAGCATCCTTTATTCCCGAACTCTCACCGGCCCTCTACACACACTTCCCTGGAACACACTGCCTCCACAGGGCTCCACGCGCGCTGGTCAATTCTCTCAGAACCCATGGAGAACTCAACAGGAACTCCAAAGTAGTGGGCGCCCGAGGCAGCAGGATCCGCCTTAATCCCAGAGCAGGGTCACCTTTCAACCATTCCCTCTAGCAAAATGCCAGGTGTCATTCCGACTAAACTGGCTCTCAACACACTTCCACTTTCTTGTGATTAGTGTTAGCATTGTACAGCTTTTTTTTTGTATTGGGCATTAAATCCAGGAGCATTTAACCATTAAGCCATATCCCCAGCCCTTTTAAAAATATTTTCTCTAGAGACAAGGTCACACTGAGATGCTCAGTGCCTTGCTAAGTTGCTGAGGCTGGCTTTGAACTTTTAGTCCTTTTGCCTCAGCCTACTGAGCCTATGGGATTACAGGGTGTGTGTGCCACTGGGCCTCGCTGTACAACTTTTTTCATCTCTTTTCATTTATCTGTTTCTTTGTATTTAAAGTGAGTTTCTTGTAAACAACATATATTTGATTCTTGTTTTTTGATTGACTCTGATCTTTTAATTAGTGCATTTGACTTAACATTTAATTACTGACAGTTTGATATCTGCTGTAATTGTTACTGTTTTCTATTTGTTGCCCTTGAACTTTGTTCCTATTCTTGTCTTCCACTCCTTCCACTCCTTTTCTGCCTTTGTGATTTCAATTGAGCTTTTTTTTGAAGTTCAGTTTTTTTCCCTTCATAGCATATCAGACTTCTTTTTATGTAATGCTGTAGTTTGCATTATACATTTATAACTAATGCAAGTCCACTTTCATGTAACACTGTACTGCCTCACAGATATAACTCTTAATAAGAAAATAGGCCTGATTTCTCCCTTTCTGCCTTGTTTCATTGCTATCCTTCATTTTATTTATTTATAAAAATATGTAAGTACACATTTATACATATACACACAGACATGCTTAGGCATCCAATCAAATCCATTGTTCCGGTTATTACTCGAACAAACTTATCAGATTAATTGAGAATAAGAAAAATGAAGGTTTTATTTTACTTTCACTTATTTCTTTTCTGATTCTTTTCCTTTTTTGATATAGATGCAAATGTTTTACTGGCGTCATTTTCCTTCTCTTTAAAGGACTTCTTTTAATATTTCTTACAAGTCAGGTCTACTAAGCAACAAATTTCCTCAAGTTTTGTTTTTCAGAAAAAGTTTCTGTTATTTCTAACTCTTGTAGGGTCATTTTGCAGGGCATAGAGTTCTGGATTGGTGGCTTATTTTCTCTGAACACCCTAATATTTATTCTACTTAAATACATGGTTTCAGAGGAGTTGATGTCATTCTTTTTATTATAAATATTAACTTATTAATTACATAGTTTAATGGGTTTCGCTGCAACATTTTCATACATATTTCATGCTTTAATTGTATCCATATATGAGAAACAGTATGTGATGCTTATCTTTCTGTGTCTGGTTTATTTTTTTAACATGATAACCTGCAGTTCCACCCATTTACTTCCAAATGAGCTGTTTTCATTTTTCCTTATAGCTGAATAATTCATTGTGTATATATTTATGTCATATTTATCCACTCATTTGCGGATGGGCACCTAGGCTGATTCTGCAACTTGATTAGTACTTTAGTAAAGATAGTATAGATGTATCTGTTTTGACTACTGTATATCATTCTTCATTCCTCCATAGGTAACATGTTTTTTCCTGTGGCTTTTTTACTTGATCTTAGCCAAAAGCCCAAGAAGTGATTCCTGTGGCTTCTTCTAGAATTTTTTCTTTTTGTGATCAGGGAGTGGATACCGGGGATTGAACTCAGGGGCATTCGGCCACTGAGCCACATCCCTGGCCCTGTTTTGTATTTTACTTACAGACAGGGTCTCACTGAGTTGCTTAGCACCTTGCCATTCCTGAGGCTGGCTTTGAACTTAAGATCCTCCTGCCTCCTGAGCCGCTCAGATTACAGGTGTATACCACTGTGTCCCACAGATTTTTTTCATTTATCTTTTGTTTTCTATAGTTTGAAATTATATGCTTAGGTGTTTTTTTGTTTGTTTGTTTTGCTTTTTTGGCATTTATCTCACTTTAGTGTTCTCTGGACTTCCTGGATCTGTGAATTAGTGTTAACGTTAAGTTGGAGAAATTTCAGGCTATGATGGTCAAAAGTACTGCTTTTGTCTCTTTCTCTTTCTTCTTTGGGTTATTTTCATTTTGAAAATGTTATACTTTTTGTAGTTGTTTCACAGTTCTTAGATTTTTTTTCCCCTCCAGTCTTTGTTTTCCTCCTTTGCTTTTCAGTTTTAGAGTTTTATTAAGATTCATCAAGCTGGGTCCATTCAAGCCCATCACAGGCACTGTACCATTCCTGATCCAGTGGTTTTGATGATTAGCATTTCTTTTTGTTTCTTTCTTAAAATTTTCTTCTCATGTTGCCCATCTGTTTTTGCACATTGACTACTTTAACTTGTTAATTATAGTTGTTTTAAATTTCTAGTCTGATAATTACAACATCCCTGCCATATGTGAGTCTGGTTTTGATACTTGCTCTGTGTCTTCAATTGTTTTTTTTTTTTTTTTTTTCCTTTTAGTCTGTACTTGTAATTTTTTTCTTGATAGCCAGACATAATGAACTCGGTAAAAGGTATTGTAGTACATAAGTCTAGTAATGCGGTGGTAAATTGTATTTGAGGGCAAGAGAGCATTCTGTAGTCCTCTGACTAGGTCTCATATTTCTAGAGCCTGTACCTCTGGATTATTAACTTTACCCCCACCCTGCAAATGGGACTTGATGGCTAGAGTGGTCTTGAATTGAACATTTCCCTTCTCCTGTGTGTTTCTTTTCTCCCAGATCATGTAGCCTCTGCTAAAACCCAGCAGGTTAGGCTCTAATTAACTAGTTTCTCCTGAGGACAGATTTTAGGAACAGAAATGACTGGCTTATTTTAAAATTGCCTCTCCTCTCCACCCAATAGAAGTACATGGGGATATTTCTCTGATATCCTTTGTGAGGAACTGGAAAAGCTCCTGGAGGCAGAGCTCACAAAAGTGTGGGCGCCCTATATGATTTTATCCTGTTGGAGTATACCTCCCCGTGTTGTTCACAATGAACCACCAGTAGTTTGTCAAGTACAATTCAGGTTTTCCTGTCCCGGCACTGGTTCCCTGTGAGGTAGCTGCTCAGAAATAACTAGTTGTGTGTTTTGTTCAGCTAGATAGTGATTCTCTAGTTGCCACTTGGGCTCTCCATTTTTGCCAGTAGCAGGTTGCCATATAACCTTGCTTATCTTGTGGATATGAGGAGTTGTTGATTATTCACTTTGTTCAACTCTTCTTGTCAGGACTGAGGAGAAATTTGAGAGCTTTTTATATGCCAGGCTGGAAACTCAGACCTCTGATGAGATTGTAGCACTACCAACACATATTTCTTGTTTTTTAAAAATGCATTTTAATACTAAAACATACATTTTATATATTTATATTTCCCTCCCCTAATATTTTATTATGAACATTTTTAGACAGAAAATTGAAAGAATTGTGCTGTCAGTACTCATATACCCATTTACCTAAATTCTGCTGTTGAAAATTTCAGTATTTCTTTTGGATCTTATTTGCACTCTGTTTATCCACCCATCATTCATTTTCTCCTCCTCTTCATCTTTTTTTTTTTTTTTTTTTTGGTATTAGGGATTGAATCCAGAGGCACTCTACCACTGAGCCACTTCCCCAGCCCTTTAAAAAAATGTATTATTTTGAGACAGAGTCTCACTAAGTTCCTGAGACTCACTTTGAAATTGAAATCCTCCTGCCTCAGCTTTTCCAGCCCCTGGGATTACAGGTGTATATCACCATGCCTGGCTTAAAAATGTATTTTAAAGTAAGTTGAAGATATTGATATACCTTATCCTTATATACATCATGCATATTATTAACTAGATATTGGGTTTTTTGGGGGAAGGTAAAACTTATATACTCAGGTCTTTAACGTACCATTAGATACATGACAAATGCATAGAGCTGTATAACTTAAATTCCTACAGATATAGAACATTACCTTCACCTCTAAAACTTCCTTGAGTCCAATCAGTTCTCTATTGATTTTTTTTTTTATCCATAGATTAGTTTTGGTACTTTATATCTCATACTTTATCTCTATCTCTACTATTCCCAAAGCAGCATGTTTTCAGAGCATGGTACATAGAATATGTTCCATAAACTGTTGTTGAGCAGGCTGTGGCTAGAAGTTTTTCTTATAATTTTTGTTACAGAGATCCCAAACTTGGGATACAATTCCAATGTGAAATTAGAGGTTGAGTAAAAAGATAAGTACTTTCATTTATAATCTGGTATCAGTTTTCCCCAAGGGCATCTTCATTTTTATGGTGAATAACATATGAGACTTTGAGATGATCATGAGGTTGAAAGAGACCATAATGTCGTCCCCCCCATTTTTTAAAATATATTTTTTTAAAGAGAGAGAGGGAGTGGAAGAGAGAGAGAGAGAGAGAGAGAGAGAGAGAGAGAATTTTTTAATATTTATTTTTCAGTTTTCGGTGGACACAACATCTTTATTTTTATGTGGTGCTGAGGATTGAGTCCCGTGCATGCCAGGCGAGCGTGTTACCGCTTAAGCCACATCCCCAGGCCCCCCCCCCCCATTTTTATTGGTATAGTATAGATGTACATAATGATGGGATTTATCATTATATATTCATACATGCATACAGTATAACAATATAATTTGGCCAATATCACTCTCTAGCTCTTCCCTCATCCCTTTCCACCTCCCACCCTTTGGTTCTTTTCCTCTACTGATCTCTCTTTAATTTTCATGAGATCTGCCACCCCATCCCCCTTTGTTTTTCTTCTCTAGCATCCACATAATGACAGAAAACACATGACCCTTGACCTTTAGGATTTGACTTATTTCACTTAACATAATGGTCTCTGGTTCCATCCATTTTCCTGCAGATGACATAATTTCATTTTTCTTTATGGATGAATAGAACTCTATTGTGTATATCACATTTTCTTTATTCATTCATCTGTTGATGGATACCTAGGTTCCATAGTTTTGAATTGTGCTGCTATAAACATGGGTGTGCATGTATCTCTATAGTATGATGACTTTAATTCTTTAAGATAAATACTTAAGAGCCGAATAGCCAGTTCATGTGGTGGTTCCGTGCCTAGTCTTTTGAGCAACCTCCATACTGATTTCCATAATGGTTCTACTGATTTACACTCCCACCAAAAGTTCCTTTTCTTCACATCCTCTCCAGCATTTATTATTGGTTGTATTCTTTTTAAACAAAAATGTTTATTTTTTAGTTGTAGTTGGACACAATACATTTATTTTATTTATTTATTTTTATGTGGGGCTGAGGATTGAACCCAGGGCCTCACATGTGCTAGGCAAGCGTTCTACCGCTGAGCCACAATCCCAGCCCTCGGTTGTATTCTTGATGACTAATATTCCTATTGGTGTGAGATGAAATCTCAGGGTAGTTTGATTTACATTTCTCTAAATGTTAATGATGTTGAACGTTTATTTTTATGTATTTATTGGTCATTTGTATTTCTTCTTTTGAAAAGTGTTAATTCATTTGCCCTATTATTAATTAGGTCATTTACTTATTTGGTGTAAAGTTTTTTGAGTTCTTTATATATTCTAGATATTAATCCTCCATCAGAAAAATAGCAAAGTTTTTTTTTTCCATTTTGTGGGTTTTCTCTTCATATTCCTAATTGTTTCCTTTGTTGTGCAGAAGCTTTTTAATTTGATGCCATCCCATTTATTTACTTTTGGCATTATTTCCTGAGCTTTAGCTGAAAAACTAAAGCTTAAACCAGAGACTGATGAAAAACTAGAAGACCTGTAGAATATGAGAAGTGGAGAGCCTTTGAGTTCTTCCTATCACTGTTAATCAATTTTCATTGCTGTAACCAAAATACCTGACAAGAACTACATAGAGGAAGAAATTTATTTTGGCTTATGGTTTCAGAGTTTTAGTCCATGGTTGGCTGACTCCATTGCTCTGGGTTCAGGGTGAGGCAGAACATCATGGCGGAAGAGTGCATCAGAGGAGGACTGTCTGTTCATGGATGACCTGGAAGCCGAGGGGGGGGGCGGCTGTAGGGGATGGTGCACCCTCATAGGGTCACTCCAGTGACCCACCTCCTCCATCCATGTCCTATCTGCCTACAGTTAATCACCCATTCACACTGAGGTGGACCGATCAGATTACAGGTTACAGCTCACATAATCTAATCATTTTACCTCTGAATATTCCTCCATTAATATAGGAGCTTTGGGGAGACACCTCATGCAAACTATAACACTCTCCTTCCTTTTTCTTTCACTCATTATCCTTTTCTAGATTTAGACCTCTATAATCCAGATAGATAGATGGGATTACATTGAAAGGTTATTCATGAGTAAAACAAGGATGATCAAGCGTTTACTTTAGGCGAGTTTTATAGTAGACAATAGATAATTTTTGTCTGATTTGCTAAGTACACATCAAATAAACTGAGCTTGTCTTGTAGAATGAACATGTCTTTAATAAAGCCATGAAACAATTGGAAAATTTTCAGAGAACAAATGGGCAAAATGCTGTGTTGAAAAAGAATGTCCTGCCTTGTTCACCCTGTCCATATTTAGATCAGTCTAGCTGATGGCAAAATGCAGAAGTGTTTGCCACACAGGTGCAGTGTTCTGCAGCTGTTGGAAACATTCCCTCTCACCCTCTTACTACTCCCCCTACCTTCTTTATATATAATTATGTTCTACTTAAACCATTAATACTAGAGATGAGATTTAAGAATTTGAATATCTCTTTGCAAAAAGATATAACCTAGAGAGCAAGGAGCTGAATTTAACTGCCTAGATGACTTGAATTTTCCTAAGATTAAAACCTAGCTAGCCCTAAGTTCATAGAACTTTAAAATTTAAGAGGTTGCCTTTGGAAGCCCATGTTGCTAGAATTGCTGCTGTCTAGAATTTGAAGGCAGGGCTTGCTTATATTTATTCATTTCTTGATCTCCTGCAGCTAGCATGATTGGCACTTAGTAGGCACTTGATGTTTGTGAATCTTTTATGTTGCAAGATGAAGCCAAATGAAAATGTTTAGATATAGTATATCTAAACCAGATACTATATCTAAACTAGAAATTATGGTTATTTTAAGTGGATGCCATGTGTTAAGTTCCAAAGCAGCCCTATGAACAGAGTGCTGTTGCTGCAGAGCGAAGGGGAGTGAGTAATTCTGCTCATGGCAGACATAGGACACTTTATATTATGTATATTTTCCTAGGCTGCAAAAGAAAGCTTTTTTCAGAGATAAGTTTTTTCTCATCTAGGAGCCAACAGCATATTCTTCAACCCTCTTATCCACATTTTTGTCCTTTTTGATGCATTATGTTATAAGGAGATTAAATTAATGATTTCCTATCTGAACATTCTTGATAGTGCTTTCCTTAAATCAAATAGAATCAGTATTTTCTGTGGTTATTTCTATAATGAAAAGAATGTAGATTTTGTACTCGGGTTTAAGTTTGGTCTTGTTGAATTCCAGCTGCATGTACCTAAAGGAAACAACCTAATCTTACATTTCATTGTCTCTGTTCACAAAAATGGGATTACTCCCTGCTCTAAAACAGTGGTAATGTGAGGATGAAATGATTATATGACAGCAGTATTATTCCTGGCACATACTAAGAGCTCAGTAAATGTAATTTCCATTTTATTCAAGGAGAAGATTGTACAAGTGTTCAGAACTATAGTACCTTTTTGACATTGGTGAAGTGTTACTCAGTGAGGCTCAGTGTGCCTTCAAGCTTCTATTTGTTCAGTATATACTTAGTACCCAGTATACAAGCATTGAGATAAGAAGAGATTTTAAATTAAAAGATAGTAAAGATACTGAGAACAAATTTACAGGGATTCTGAGAAGAGGGAAGTTAAAATAAGTTACAGTAGTTTGATATCCTTCCTGATTGGAGCATAGCTGCTGCCTTGTTCCTCAAGACAGGAGAAATAAAATAGAAACTGTTCAGGTATGAAGAAGAGCTGAGAGATCAAAGGCCTAGAGTCTTCCTGGGAAAATATTTTTTGTTCTAGAAAAGCTGGAAGAATCCTGAATGTACTATTACCTGTTTTTCTGGGTCCATAAATAGCAGATCCTTTATGTTTTCAATGCTTAGGACTCTGAAGCCAGAGAGTGAGCTGCCCCTTATTGCATGTGTCTTTTAAAGCATGAGCCAGGTAACACATACTCCCAGTTCTCTGAGGTGTTTCTCTTAAAGTACAAAGCCCTTCAGATTCTGTACTGACTTATTTCCTTAATCTTATTGATTGGACTTCATTTTTCTTATCTCATCTACTCTATCCAGCCATACTGGCTTCCTTCCATTTCCAGAAGTAATGTGGTTTGAAATGTTACCACCTCATAACCTTTAGACTTGGCTATTTTTTCTATCTGTAAGCATCAAACTTTATATATCCACATGGCTTATTTCCTCTGGTTTCTCAGGTTTCTATTCAAATGCAATCTTAATAAGCTTCCTCTGAATGTCTTGTATAAAATTGCTTCCCCCTATCATATCAAGCACTATTCCTTCTGTTTTCCTTCCAAAGAACTTAGAATCATCTGACATATATGTATTTTTAAAATGATTTGTTCATTGTCTCTTCAGATCCTATTGGGACAAATTTCCATGAGGGCAGGGATTTAAAAAATCCTTTTTTTAGTTGTATGTGAATTCAATGCCTTTATTTGTTTTTATGTGGTGCTAGGATTGAACCTAGTGCCTCACACTTGTGAGGCAAGTGCTCTACCACTGAGCTACAACTCCAGCCTGGGATTTTTTTTTTTTTTTTAAGTGCCAAATTTCCATTGTCTAACTCAAAGTACTCAATAAAAATTTGTTAAATGAATACACTGTTATCCCCTGAGCTATTAAGAAGAACTTTTATAAAGTCTCTGACTTTTCTGGCACTGTGAAACCAAAACAGAGCCTTTTCGAGAGATCATTTATTTAATTGGTTAATATAAGCATGTACTTTGAAGTATATCGACCTATAGTTGAGTTTATAATTTGTTCCTGTTTATCTGCGAATTCATAGTGATTGATATATTTGATTTCAGCTTAAAAGAATGGAATAAAGTTTGCAGTTAATGAAAGGATCAGTAAAACTGGTAATGTTTTTGAAATTGGTGGGAAAGGGTTGGAAAAGGAGAAACTAGTACGTGTCTAATAAATATCACAAGAATTAGTTCCTTTGGCAAAATGTGATGGGAAGTCATTAGAAGATTTTGAGGGATCTAATTAAACAAACATTTGAGGAATTTGATTTTTAGTCATTAGGATAGATTTAATAAAAAGAGAAGTCAGAATATTACAGACATGTACAAAGATTATGGACATAAATTGTTTGGTGCATTTGAGGTTTGAAATAATCTGAACAAAAACATTGAAGAAGAAATGGCCAAATGAGGAGAAATTGAGGAAAAGCAATAATGAAAAGCTGATGGAGTTGTATGGTATAAAGGAAGACAGCAGGTTTAAAAAAGTTGTTCCTTTAGAGGGTTAGAAGAGTAAATTTTGAAGTACCATCTTGGCATTACTATTATTTTAGAATATGGGATAAGATATATAATTTATTCTTGGGTCTTCCTAGAAAAGAAACATAATAAATGATGTGGCAAAGTTTTGCTGCTGGCTGCTTTTGAAATAAGTTTTCTTTTCTATAGTTGCCTAATTGGGAACTGGTGTTAGGTTTTCTTACTAGGGGTAACAATGTGTGTTATTTCCGTTAAAGACTCTGTAATTTGGATAAGATATTGGTGTGTTTTTAGAAATACTGAAATGATTTGGAGGAAAAAAGGTTAGATATATCAAGATACTTCTTGCAAAAATTTGAGGGGTTTTAGAGTTTCTGCTTTTTTGGATAGTTTCCTTCTGAAACTTAAGGCTATGTTTTACTTCTACCATTGTTAATTTAATAAATTTGTCTGTTAATGTAATAGGTGACAATATGGGGAAACAAGTTGCATAGGGAAGAAAGTATCCTCTTGGCTTTTTAGATATGTTATGCAAAATTGTTGTTCTTGTTAGCTTTCTCTGTGTTATCCCACCCTGTACCTTCTTACTTGCTCAGAACATACCCTCTTCTAGCTTCTTGTCAAATACATTTTTTGCTTTGGTGTTAGCACACAAAGTATCCAGGTAGCACCATCAGCATTTTTCAGGCACTAACTCTATGTCCAGTACTGTCTTGGCTTTAGTCATATAAAGGTGGATAAAATGTGGTTCTGTTGTGAGAAACTCACAGTGGAGCAGTCTGGTGGTAGAACATTCTTATTTATTGATATGCTTTCATAGTGATACTTGTATAAAATGAAAAAATAATGCTATCATTTTTATTTAGAACTGCATGCATTTTCCTATACAGAATAAATTTATGTTAAGTAGATTGACAAGGTATTATTTTTGGTAGTATGGAATTAACTATAGCTTTATTTCAAACTGTTGAAATTTTACATAAAAATGTTATTAAAAAGTATTTCAATCCATGTGTTTTGATTTTTAATTTTTAATCTCTAAGTTACATTCTTTCTACTCCCCTTTTAAGTTCTTTTGATTATCTATTTTCCCAAAATTTTTCTTCCATGGTATTAAAGTCGTTTTGTTGTATGGGAAAATGTTGTCCAAAAATCTATTAGCAAAATAAAATCTCTTGTGATGATAACAGGATACTTTTTTTTTTTCTCTTGCTTTTTTATTGTACCTTGTTAAACTGGTCTCTCAGATGAACTTTCTTAGAATCAGGCAGTTCCTGGTTCCTATGGGACTTCCTGTTTTCTCAAATAAAAATAGAAAAGCATCTCAGAAAGGAAACCTGGTCAGTGTGAACTACTTTGTAAGATCAGCTAGTTTTAGTTGTGACCTAGATTATATAGATATATAATCTATAACATATATAAAAGTTTTCAACTGACAAATTTGAATATTTTTGCATATACTATAAAGAGAGGTGATAGAAGGTTCTGAATAATCTTGAGATGCCATATATGTTCAACCATTACTTATTTATTACGGGAGGAAAGGATAGGAAGATTGTATGGAAAATATGAAATCCTTTCATTATAATTTAATATTTTATTGGAAATTCTGAGTTGTTTAACAGCGAGACCTAATTCTTAGCTACTTTGATCAGTATATTTTTTTCTTTCTACTTTTCCATATGTTAGCAAAGATGAGGAAGATGTTCTTTAGAAGTTGGAATTCTAAATATTTAAAACTTAAAGCATCTTGTAGTTAAGTAGTAAACTACTTAACTACTTGTAGTCTACATTTTGAAGAGAAATCAAGTTAAGGTGCAAGCATGATACAGTCATTAACAGTAATAATGGGTAGTATGCATTAGTATATATTAAGTGCTTGACACTATACTAGGCATTTTATGGATTATCTTAATACTGACAACAATTAGGTAAAGTGGATGGATCATTGTTATCCCTCTTATATAAAAGAAGAAATATAGCTTAGAGTGGCTAAGTAGATATTAGTTTAAAGGGATGTTGCAAAAAGTAGTAAAGCTGGTACTTGCATTCAGTGCCTGACACAAAAACACTTTCAGTGATTATGAGAAAATTGTGAATTCAGAGTGAGAATGGTCATTAGAGTATGTCTGAAAAAATCACTTCCCTTTTATTATCATCAGTTTGTTTGCATATTTATTTGCATATTTACATTCGGTTTTAGTAAAGAATATACTGGCATTTCAGTGGGCTTGTTTAGGGGGGTTTAAATTCTTAAGTGATGCTAATAGTTCTTTTTTTTTTTTTTCTTTTCCTTGATAGTAAAAAACCCCTTTGATGAAACATTTGGAAAAATACAAGTAAGTAAAAGACCATAATACTGATACTTTGTATTATGTTTTATGATGAAAGTATTAAAATGACAACTTTAAAAATAATAATTTTTAAGTTTCTTTTAGTCTCAAAAAAATACATTTTCTTATTCCGAGTATTCCTTAACTACAATGTGATTAAATTTGACAAATATTTTCTCCTAAGGATTGAACTGTTTATCATTTTGAAGCCAACTGCTAAGTAAAGTGGAAGTAACATGTTTTCTATGGATCTGGGTCTTACACTTAAGTATTAATGTATTAAAGTATTAAGTTTTAAAAGTGTGTCTTTGTCTTATTGTTGGATGCCTTAGCAGTTTTTGTCCTCTTTGTCTTCATCTTGTCTCTGAATCTTTCACATCATAAATTGGCATGCCTAGCCAGTAAAGGATTTAAAAAGAGTTCATTTCAAAGAATGCTATAATAATTTTTTTTTGCTACGATAATTTTAACCTAGATTTTATTTACATAAAAACATTTTTCACTTACCATTATTATAGGTACTTTGAAGGTTAAGATGTTTAATCTTTTATATATGTATGTGTGTTTAATATATATATACACATATGCATTCATATATACAATAATGCACACCTTGTTAATTTTTTATTATAGCAACTGACAGTTACATAGACTATATAGAAATGTTTGTTTTCGTACTTGAATGGAAGAATGTTTAATAAAGAAGTAATCAGACTCACAGAATATTAAATTGTTAAGAGTGAACCTTTGAAATAATTATGTTCAATAATATTCTATTGTGATGACATTTAAAATAAAGTTGACTTTATCAGTTGCAGTGTTGAGTTTAGCAATATGACAATATCAAAATTTAAGGTTAGTACAATATACTCACTGAACTTTGGGAATACAAGACTATTTCCTTCTGTGTAATTTTCCCCTTGGGGTAAACTGAAGTTCTGAGCCTCTGAATGATAGTAATAATTATAATGAAGATAATGGCAGTTCACTTACATGGCAGTTCACTTACACTAGTGTTTATTCTTTGCCAGGCACCATGCTAGGTGTTTCAAGTCCATTATCATTTAATCAAAGGCTTGATAATAGTTAAAAATGTCATTGAAGAGAAAATGGTTGAGGATAGAGGAGAGAAATATTTAAAGGTTGACAGTATATGAGAAAAATTTTGGTAGGGTCACCCTACTGGTTTTTCAACCTCATGAGTTAAATGTTTGCTTTAGGAAATGATATATATATAGAAAAACAGTAATCTGAACCTAACTAAAAACAAACAATTAGAAGATAGCAAGTTTAAATTATAAAATTATTTTTGTTTAATTAAAGTTACTTGAAAGCTTTTTTTGTATTATTAGGTCTTCAGTTTGTAGGGGAGATAAAGGAAGCTAGTAGTTAGACATTTCAGACTGAAATGTTAGGAGGCAGTCTGAAAAACAGAAGAGAAGAGTGTAATAAAACTATAAACCAATAAGAATGTAACTTTAAAAATTTTATTTGTATACTTTTCAAATTTTCTGCTACTTTAGCGTATCTGCTACTAAAACTAATTGAATCAAAGCCTTTCTATTTTTTTCAAAATAATTATGTTCAATAACATTCTATTGTGATGACATTTAAAATAAAGTTGATTTAATCAGTTGCAGTATTGAGTTTAGCAATATGACAATATCAAAATTTAAGGTTAGTACAGTATACTCACTGAACTTTGGGAATACAAGACTGTTTCCTTCTTTATAAATAAATATAAAATATTTATATATTTTATACTTAATAACATATATCATGGCAATCTTACTTAATTGGTCATTTGGATAGCACTTTAGGCCCTGTAATATATTGACATCCCTTTGAATGAGTTTACATCAGAAAAATGATTTTTGGGGAAAAAAATGATAGTTGAGCTTTCTGAGTGCTTGAATTCTTTGAGAATATAACGGTATTTTTGAGATCCAGTTGGTTTTGTTATTAACAGCTATCTAGGTAAAAGAAATATCTGTGATTCAGAAGATAAAGTTTATTATCAAGTCTTTTATGTTTATTAAAGACATAATCACAGAGGACAGGTACCAGATATTTAAATTTTGTTTTTGAAAGGAGGATAAGGATGGGTATGATCAAAAGATAGAATAAAAGGGAAATCAGTCTCTTCTTCAGATGAGAAACACTTCAGAACTTTCATTTGCCTTAACTCCATAACTTAATTACAGACACCTTGGTTTTATATATCAAGTCCGTAAATTACACTATGATTGGAACTTCTGCTCATTCTGTTGAACATTTGTACTGAAAATCCTTTGCAATTTACTGTATCACAAATGCATAGCTTTCAGAATCTTGGGTTGCAGCTCCTACTTTTACTTTTTATGTCTGATTTTTGCAGTTTGCATTTTTAATCCTAAGTGAAGTTAACGATTGGTTTGATAAGAATCTTGTTGATATAGAGTTGAGGGGAAGAAAAGGTAAAAGGTTTGAAAGACAAGTAGTCAACTGAAGGAATATTTGTGTCAGTCAAACAACATAAAACCAGGACTTTGGTGGTAGGATCATGGAACCTTTGATGAGTTTTTCCTCTTTCTAATGTCACTGAAAAACAAAACAAAATATTGACAAAAACATGTTACTTAGCCAGGTGCAGTGGCACACACCTATAATCCCAAGGACTTGGGAGTCTGAGGCAGGAGGATTGTGAGTTCAAATCCAGCCTCAGCAACTTAGCAAGCCCCTAAGCAACTCGGGGAGACCCTGTCTCTAATAAAATATAAAAAAGAGCTGGGGATGTGGCTCAGTGGTTTAGTGCTCCTGGATTGAACCCTTGGTACCGAAAAACTCCACTAAAACATGTTACCCACAGTGTGCAGACTTAGTTTCTTCTTTTTCTGAATATAAAGCATGAAAACAAATGGATAGATAAGGTTGCATGTCATTAGACACATAGATGTTACTTTCCCTTTTATATCGTGTCTGAATTTGCTCCAGAGGAAAGAAAATAATAAAATCAAGTCTCCTGATGAATCAGTAATTCATTTTAGATAGTGTGATAAGCAATGACCCCCCTCCTAACTTACCCTTCTTCATTGCTTATATTGGTCTGTCTTCTTGCAGTTGCTCTTAGATTGGGGATATCAGGGTTTTAGAGTACTTGGCAGAGAGCTTAGACTATGCCATTACAATAGTTCCCTGTCTGGACTCCTTTCATCCTATACTTTCGTGTCTGAGTAATATCCCTGATATACGTAAGTCTGGTTTACTTTCCTCCTAAATTTTCAGATTCTTTGTTTTAGTATCCAGCACTCTGTGGCAATTAATTCCAAACTACTTTTCTAGTAGTTTACTGAGTCAGACTAGGTTACTTGTTACATAAGAAATTTAACAATTGTTTTGTGCCATCATGCCTTTGTTCGTGCTCTTCGTTCTGCCAAGGGATGCTGGTCAATTCTATTCTTCCAGTGAAACCTCAAATACTCTGCTCCACAAATAGGTCTTCCCTTACCTCCCTCTTATATATTTGCATTTTAGTTTGCAACTGTAATGTAATGCTGTGTATGTTTTTTGAACAGGAATCATCTTATTCTTTTGGTCTCTTACTTTGCTGACAGAACAGTTCTTGACTCCTACTTCTTCATTGAACATTTGTTTCAGTTTAATGGTTCATAAGTTTATACAGGGCCACCTTGGAAGCCTATGAGAGGATGAGGTCAGAGTGCTTAATATTTCTTCCCTTTGTTTTGTGTGGTTGAGGCAGATCAAAACAAAATAAAGGAAAGCCTTGATGTAAAACAATTCGTGAGAATGGTATCCATAGCTTAGAGAGGGATAGAAAGCTTTTCTTAAGTGGATGGGTGAGTTTACTAAGATTACAAAATCTTGTTAGCACCAGTCACAGTGCCAACTTCTTGATCATCCTCAAGAAAGTAAAATCTTTAAAGTGATAACTTAGATTTGTAAAGTAGGGTTCCTTAAAATATGGTGGCCGTGATTTAAATATAAATTTGTCTTTCAGTGAATGCAGAACCCATGATTTTAAATTTCCTGTTTTTCTTTTGGAATAACAATATACTTTTTTCTTGGGATTTGATATTTCATAATAACTTCTTTAAATTTTAGGAAAGTGAAAAGAATCTTATGATGAGCACATTATACAAGCTACATGATCGATTGGCACAGCTTGCAGGTAATTGTTTAGCATTCATAGTCTCTAAAGATGTTTGTAAAGATTAATTTGCCTATCTAGTGTGTTGTATCAGTGGAAATTGTCTTTCCAAAGCGCATTGTCCTATTTGTGGAATATTTTTCATTAGAAATTTTTATTACCTATGCATAGTACATTTTTCAATTTATGTAAATTTGTTTAGTCAAGGCCTTTTCTCTCTCTGCCATGAATTATAATACATATGTATATTGTATATAATTTTAAAGTCAACCTAATTTCTTAATTTCATTAATAGAAAAAAATTCTGGAATTTTAAATATTGGTTGAATTGGGTAAGTAATGAATTAATTAAAATCTTGGATTAAATATAAAAATGCAGATTTTCTTTTGGTGGTTATATAGGTGTCATTCCTTTGGACAAAGTAAACATATTCTAGAATATTTTTTCCTGGTTCATTGAATTTTCCGCATATGCTGCTGTTAAAAAGTTTTTGAACACTCTTGAGTTATCAACATGTCTACAATTAGAATAAATTTTTGCTTATGAATTAGTATCCCATCTGCATAATGCAAAGTACCTCTATTTTTCCCTAGCCCCCCACCTATTGTGAATTAGCATCCTCACCAGAGAAAACATTCTGCCTTTGGTTTTTGGAGATTGGCTTATTTCACTTAGCATTAGTATCAAGTAGCTATTAGTATCAGGTAGCTATAGTAGCAATATCTGTTTATTATCTTTCACTTTTTAAAAAATTATCCTTTTACATATAACCTGAAAGAAGAGACTTTGGATTTCCTTCTTATAATTAGTTGTAAGAAAATAATGTTTTTTAGTTCAGGTCTTTAATTCTCTTAAGTTTTTTAAGTTTATAATTCATCACTAAAAGTCTTTATATTGACTGGCTGTCATATTTGTGAATTGCAAGCTAATGACATATATTTATTACACTTTAACATCCCAAAATAGGCTATTTTCTAGCTATGAAATCCTGATGTTGCTAATACCAGCATCTATAGTTATCTCTGTAACATTGTCTTAAGAAATGTAATCTGGGGCTCATTATATTAACACAATATGCTTTTAAAGGTCCAGATTTTTCTTCTAGAGTAGGGGTTGCCAAGCTTTTGTGCTTGGCCAGATAGTAAATATTTCAGGCTTTGCTGGCTGGACTGCCTGTGTCACAACTGTTTAGTTCTGCTGTTATAGCATGAAAATAATAATAAATTCTACACAAATGAATAAGCTTGGCCCTATTTCAATAAAACTTCATTTATACAAACCATCAGCAGACCATATTTGGCTCTGGGATACGGTTTGCTGACCTCTGCTCTAGATCTATGGAATCTGAGTCTCTGAGGATCCATTATAAAGTTTAAAGACTTGTTTACCCAGTAGGCACTTTTTTCCTTCTTGAAACCGCTAGCATTAAAATGTTGCATGAACAAAGCTGATAAATAGGAACATGGTTTCTTTTATTATAGAAAAATTGCCAAGGATTTTATTTTAATTTTATATATTTTTTTTGTTTTAATTAGTTAAGCATGACAGTAGAATGCATTTTGACACACCATACATAAGTGGAGTGTAACTTCTCATTCTTCTGGTTGTACATGTTGTAGAATCACACTGGTTGTGTAATCATATATGTACATAGGGTAGTAATGTCTGATTCATTCTATTATCCTTCTTACCCCCTTCCCTCCCTTCACTCCCTTCACTCCCATCTGCATAATGCAAAGTACCTCTATTTTTCCCTAGCCCCCCACCTATTGTGAATTAGCATCCTCACCAGAGAAAACATTCTGCCTTTGGTTTTTGGAGATTGGCTTATTTCACTTAGCATGACATGCTATAGCTCCATCTATTTANAGAGAGAGAGAGAGAGAGAGAGAGAGAGAGAGAGAGAGAGAGCGAGCACATTTTCTTTATCCATTCATCTGTTGAAGGGCATCTAGGTTGGTTTCATAGTTTGGCTGTTGTGAGTTGAGCTATTAGAAACAAGTATGTGGCTGCTTCACTGTAGTATGCTGATTTTAAGTCTTTTGGGTATAAAACTGAGGAGTGGGATACCTGGATCATTCCAAGTTTTGTGGGGAATCTCCATATAGCTTTCCATAATGGTTGCACCAATTCACAGTCCCACCAACAACGTATGAGTGTACCTTTTTCCCCACATCCTTGCCAAAATTTATTGTTGCTTATATTCTTGATAATTGCCATTCTGACTGGAGTGAGATGAAATCTCATTAATTTTGATTTGCATTTCTTTAATTGCTAGAGATGATGAACATTTTTCATGTTTGTTGATCAGTTGTATTTCTTCTGTGAAGAGTCTGTTCAGTTTCTTAGCCCACTTATTGATTGGGATGGATGTGTGTGTGTGTGTGTGTGTGTGTGTGTGTGTGTGAAGTCTTTGAGTTCTTTATATCCTGGAGATTAGTTCTGTGTCTGAGGTGCATGTGGTAAAGATTGTCTCCCATTCTTGTAGGCTCTCTGTTCACATTCTTGATTGTTTCCTTTGTTGAAAAGAAGCTTTTTAGTTTGATTCCATCCCAGTTTTGATTCTTGACTTTACATCTTGTGCTTTAGGAGTCTTGTTAAAGAAGGCAGTTCCTAAACCAAGATGGTGAAGATTTGGGCCTACCCTACTTTTTCTTCTATTAGGCACAGGATCTCTGTTCTAGTGCCTAAGTCTTCAATTGACTTTGAGTGGAGTTTTGTGCATGGTGAAAGATACAAGGTTTAATTTCATTTGTTACATATAGGTTTCCAGTTTTCTCAGCACCATTTATTGAAGAGGTTATCTTTTCTCCAGTGAATGTTTTGGGTGTCTTTGTCTAGTATGAGATACTGTATTTATGTGGGTTTGTCTCTTGTGTTTTCTATTCTGTACCATTGGTCTGTGTGTCTATTTTGGTGACAATACCATGCTGTTTTTGTTACCATGGCTCCATAGTATAAAGTCTGGTATTGCGATGTCTTCTGCTTCACTTGTCTTACTAAGGATTGCTTGGCTATTCTGGGTGTCTTATTTTTCCAAATGAATTTCATGATTGCTTTTTCTAGTTCTGTGAAGAATGTCATTGGGATCTTATAGGAATTGCATTATGTAATGCAGAATGCCTTTGGTCATATGGCCATTTTGATTGTGTTAATTCCGCTTATTTAAGAGCATGGAAGATCTTGCCATCGTCTGTCTAAGGTCTTTAGTGTTCTGTAGTTTTCATTGTAGAGTTCTTTTACCTCTTTTGTTAGATTGATTCCCAAGTATTTTATTTTTTGAGATTGTGATTGGGCTAGTTTTCCTAATTTCTCTTTCAGTGGATTCATCACCGATGTATAGGAATGTGTTTGATTTATGGGCGTTGATTTTATATCCTGCTACTTTGCAGAATTTGTTTATTAGTTTTAGAAGTTTTTCTGGTGGAGATTTTTAGATCTTCTAAATATAGAATCATGTTGTAGGCAAATAGTAATAGTTTTGAGTTCTTCTTTTCCTATTCATATCTCTTTAATTTCTTTCATCTAATTGCTCCGGCTAGAGTTTCCAGGTCTATGTTGAATAAAAGTGGTGATACAGGGCATCCTTGTCTGTTCCAGTTTTTGGAGGGAATTCTTTCAGTTTTTCTCCATTTAGAATGATGTTGGTCTTAGTCTTAGGATAGATAGCTTTTACAGTGTTGAAGTATGTTCCTACTATCCCTACTTTTTCTGATGTTTTGAACATGAAGGGGTATTGTATTTTGTCAAATGCCATTGTCTTTAAGTCTTTAATTGGAGTTTTATGCTAATTTAAAAAACTACTGAAAGTAATATGGCAGGAAAAACTTATTAAGTTGAATATAGAGGATAATTTAATAACCATATATAATAGCATAAAGAAAAAAGCTTTAAATTCTCTTCTTAAAAATGGTCACAAGAAAAGAAAAACAGTTTTCCAAACTTTGTAACATACCCCTTTAGAAACCAAATCATAGGTAGAAACTTCTACCAAATTTCCCTGTTGATTTGTGTCATCGCAGTTTTCCAGGTATGCGTTCCCCTTGCTAGAGATAGACATAGCTATCCTCTGAAAAGCTCATGTTTTAGTACAATAATAAATTTAAACTTATTTGAATTCTGGAATTATTAGCTTTAAGAATAAACGTGTAAACTAGTAAGTTAGCAGTGAATTTGGTGAAATTTTCCCCTTTAAGAATAACACAAAACTGTAGAGGGCTACTTTTGTGCCAAGATCTATGAAAAGCCATCAAGGTGACATGGTTTCTACACAGACTTATAGTTTAGTTGGGAATATAAGAGGAAGATGTATTCCTATCTAGACTGAAATGCATTTAAAGATTGTGATTTACATAAGGGTAACTGTTTATTATATAAATTATATTGTTAATCTTTCTTTACTGATTATAGTAATATAACCTATAATTGTATATTTATAAAAAAATTAAATTTTAGTTGTTCTGTTTAATAATATACTGATTACAAATTAACAATATGCTAATCTTTTTAGGAGATCACGAATGTGGGAGTTCTAGTCAAAGAACACTTTCTGTCCAAGAGGCAGTTGCATACTTAAAGGTAAGTAGTGACATTAGAATTTTAATATCTGTTTTCTTAAAACTTATGTAAATCATTTCTACTGGTATCAAAGGATTATGAATTTGACTACTTCAGTGGTACCTTTAAAAGCCTGTGCTTCTTGTTTCATGTGAGTAGATAAGAGAAATTGGAATTGCTCAATATTTTTTGTTTTAGAACATTCAGTCTGAGAGAATGTACATTAATTTGGAAAGGGTATAACAAACATCAGTTAGAGGCAGGCATGCTAGTTCTAGCTACTTGGGAGGCTAATGCAGGAGAATCACTTGGCATCTAGGAGTTTGAGACCAGCCTGGGTGGCGTCAATAAAAAAGAAAGAAAATTGGTAAGAGGGAAGTTGAGACAGGTGAGTAACATGTAAAGAAGCAAGCAAGTAAGTAAGTATATACCAATTATTTCAAATCTGCCCTAGATCAGTTTCACCTCAGGGTTCCAAGAGAAATTGCAGATGAATTTTCTAAACTACTATAAATAATCTTTGAAAATCCTAGATGAAATGAAAGGTACTAGAAGGTTAAAGGTGGACAAATGTCATTCTGACTTCAAAAAGGGGAAAGTGGAATTTGAAAACAATACTGGAAAGCTTCTTATCAGTTCAGTTCCAAATAGATAATTCCATAAAGATATGAGTACTTGCAAATGGAAACTTTGATCCTAAGAAGGTGACTGGCATGTGAACAAGTTATGTCATGCAAATATTTCTCCCTTATCCCTCCCCTTTTTAAATATTGTAGTAAAATACATAACATGAAATCTACTCAATTAACATTTTTAAGTGTACAGTACAGTATTGTTAACTATATGCACATTGTTGTACATCAAATCTCTAGAACGTTTTCATTTTGCATGACTAAAATCTTATGTCTGTTGCACAGCAGCTTCTCATTTTTCTCTCCCCCAACAGCCTACCCTCTACCCCTGCAACTACCATTCTACCTTTTGCTTATATCAATCAGTTTGACTTTAGATACCTCATGTAAATAGAATCCTGCACTGTTTGTCATCCAATAGCAGGGTTATTCTTTTAACATATCATCAAGGTTTGTCCATATTATAGCATATGACACTATTTCTTTTTTAAAATACTGAGTAGTTTCTCATTGTCTGTATATACCCATTTTGTTTAGCCATTCATCTGTTGATGGACTTTTAAATTGTTTCTGCCTCTGGTCTATTTTGAATATTACACTGTAGTGAACCTTGGAGTGCAAATACCTCTTCAAGTTCCTGCTTCAGATTCTTTTGGTTAAATAACTCAGAAGTTTGTTAGGTCCTATAGTAGTTCTATTTTTAATTTTTTGAGGAACCTACATACTGTTTTCCATAATGGCTGTTATGAATTTGCAGTTTCACAAAAGTGTTCAAAGGTTCCAGTTTCTTCACATCTTCAAGACTTGTTATTTTCTGAGATTTTCGTTTTGTTTTGTTTTGATTTTTGCACTGCTGGAGATTGAACCCTGGGCCTTGCAGATGTTCTACCATTGAGCTACATCCCCAGCTCATTGTGGTTTTGATTTGCATTTCCCTGATGATTGGTGATTTTTGAGCACTTTTTCATATACCATTTCTATGTACCATATATATTTGTATATACATACACTATACTGTCTGTTGGCATTTGTATGTCTTTGGGAAAATGTTATTCAAGTCCTTAATATTATTTATTTATATTTTATTATTGAGTTGTTAAGAGTTCCTTACATACTTTATTAACCTCTTTTTAGGTATATGATTTACCAAAATTTTCCTCCATTGTAGAGATTCTATTTCACTCTGTTCTTTGTTGCCGATAGGTATTTTAGATTGTCTACTTCCATTTTGTTGCCTATGCATTTGGGTCATAATTAAGAAATCTTTGCTTTATATCAGCATCACAAAGCTTCTTCTTTATGTTTTCTTCTAGGAGTTTCAGGTCTTATGTTTAAGTCTTTAATCTATTTAGAGTTGATTTTGCTATATAGGATAAAGGTCCAATATCATTCTTTTTAAATTTTTATTTGTTTATTTTTTTAATGAGGTGCTAAGGATAGAACCCAGTGCTTCACATGTGCTAGGCTAGTACTCTACCACTGAGCCACAACCACAGCCCCTTCAATATCATTCTTTTTGCATGTGGAAATAGTTTTCTTAGTACCATAGATTGAATAGAATGTGTCCTGTATCCTTTGTCTTGACACTCTTATTAAATATTATTTCATCACATATAAGTGGTTTTATATGTGGGCTATTCTGTTTCTTTGGTCTATATGCCAGTTACCATACATATGTTTTGATTACTATCATTTTGTCGTAAGTTATGAAGACAGGAAATTTGAAGTCTTCAGCTTTCTCATTCCTCTCAAGATTGTTTTGGTTGTGTAGGGTCTTTTATGATTCCATATAAATTTTAGTATTTTTTTCTGTTTCTGCCATTTTTGATATTGGGATTTTATTAGAGTTTACACTGTATCAGTATAGCTTTGGGGGATATATAAATTGTGTCACTGTTAAGTCTTCTAGTACATGGACTTGGGATGGTGTTCTCATATTTCTTTAATTTCTTTCAGCAGTGTTTTGTAGTTTTCAGGGTACAGGTCTTTCACATCGTAGGTTAGGATTATATTCCTGAGTATCTTATTCTTTTTGATGGTATTATAAATTATTTTTTTAAAGTATCCTTTTGAGATTGTTGTGTATATCCTGGAAGTTTGCTAAATTCATTTATTTTAATAGGATTTTTCATGAAATCTGTAGTGTTTTCTGTGTATAAGATTATGTTATCTGTGAGAAGAAATTTATTTCTATCTTTCTGATTTGGATGCTTTTTTTCTTTTTCTTATTACTTTAGCTAGCATTTCTGGTAGTGTGCTGATTAGAAGTGACAAGAGTGGGCATATATTGAGTTATGATGTAGCTGAGGACTTTGCATATATGACCTAGTTTTTCAAGGTTTTTTTTTTTTAATTTGTTTTTTTTTTAACCATGAAATCATGTTGAATTTTGTTAAGCATTTTTCCTATATCTATTGAAATAATTGTATTTCTTTTTTTTAAAGAGAAGATTTTTAAGATCTTTTTTAAAGATGTAATATTTGTACATCTCTATAAGGTACATTATGGTAACAATACATGTATATAATTTATAATAAATTAGGGTTAGAAGCAGATAATGATTTGTTTTAATCATCTGTTAATGTGCAATCACATCTATTAATATTCATATGTTGAACCATCCTTGGGTCATGGTGTATGAGTCTTTTAATGTGCTGTTGAATTCAGCTTTCTCCTATTTTGTTGAAGATATTTATGTCTATATTAATCAAGGATATTAGTATATGGTTTTCTTGTATTTACTTTGTCTAGTTTTCATGCTGTAGTAATGCTGGCCTCATAAACTGAGTTTGAGGGTGTTCTGTTCTCTTCAATTTTAGGGGAAAATTTGAGTAGGATTATGATGAATTCTTCATTAATTAAGTCATAAAAATTAGTGTCTTAGTCACCTTTTCATCACTATGATCAAAATATCCGGCAAGAATGATATGGAAGAAAAGTTTATTTTGGATTCAGTTTCAGAGGTTCAGTTGATGGTTCGTGGATTTCGTTGTTCTGGGCCCAAAGCAAGGTACAGCATCATGAAGTGACAGAGGAGAGCTGTTTGCTCATGACAGCTGGAAAGCACCAAAAGAAAGGAAGGTGCTTCAGGGAAGATCAACCCTTCCAGGGCATGCCCCCAGCGATCCACATCCTCCAGCCACACCTCACTCGTTTATACTTATGAACCAGTTAGCCCATTCAAGCGAAGATGAACTGATTAGGTTACAGCTCTCATACTGTAATCATTTTACCTTTGAACATTTCTATATTAACTTTTCTGCAGAAGCTTTTGGTGGAAACCTCATATTCAAACCCTAAGAGTTAGAAATGAAAAAAAAAAAAAATATATATATATATATATATATATATATATATATATGTATATATATAAAAAATTTATATTTTGTGTGTGTATATTTATTTTTATTTTTTTAGAGTAGTTAAGTGTTTGTCAATCTTGTTGGTTTTAAACCAACTCCTAGTTTCATTGAGGGGATTGGATTGAGGAGGCCTAAGGGAACATAGAAGAAAATATTTTAGGAAGAAGGGTATATCATGTGGAAATTCAAAGCAAGCAGAAGGTTCCTTATTAAATAATTGAAAGTATTTTTACTTCTAGTAGCAGGAAGATCTGATCCAATCCAATCCTTCCTACTTTTTTCTTCAGTTCATGTTCATAGGCCATGGCATAGATATATGTTTTGGTTGGTTATAAATTCCTGGAGCAAGATTCATTGATGAGTTAGAAGAAATCCAAGATTCTTAAAAACAAAGTACTGTGTTTGATAGGCTTTGGAACAGGATAGTGCCTGGCCAGTAGTCAGTCTACAACTGAGGAACAAAGAGGCAGGGTTGGTATGTAAGGTTTATTAACCTCCTCTCTTTTTCTTCTCAAACCACTTGATTGCAGCTTTGAGTCAACAGTAAGAAAAGGTAAAAAGAAGGGTCAGAGACCCAGAGAAGCATAGGGTGTAAGAGATTAGTTCTACTAAAGTCTTATAGCAAAGAATTTATTGGAAGCACCTATGGATGAACTGTGTTGGAAACCAAATCAGTAAAAAAAAGATATTAATGAAATGCATTCCTGAAGATATTTTCATCTCTTTTTCCTGGGATTATTTTATGTTTTACACTGGATTTTGCTTTTTTATATTTTCTTTTTTTAAAATTTATTTTTTAGTTTTAGGTGGATACAATATCTTTATTTTGTTTTTATGTGGTGTTGAGAATCGAACCCAGTGCCCCACGCATGCTAGGCGAGCATGCTACCACTTGAGCCACATCCCCAGCCCTATATTTTTCAATTCTATAGAATTTTCCATATTTTACAAAAGATTCTGTACTAATTTAATACCATGTCTTGGTTAAATGAAGTCATTTTATGTAAAATGTTAACATTCTTCTGCATTAGATTTTTTTATTTGTTTATCTGTTTATCTATTTATTTCTGCAATACTGGGGATTGAATCCAGGGCCTTGCACAATCTAGGCAATTGCTCTGACATTGAACTACATCCTCAGACCTTTTATTTTCAGGCTGGCCTTGAATTTTCCTACCTCAGTCTCCCATATTGTTGGGATTACAGGCACGTGTCACCACACTTAACTACATCTAGATTTATGTGTGTGTATTTGTGTTAACATTTGCCTTTTGGAGTCTCATTTTCAGGTTTTCAAATGTTATAAAACTTGTTATGGCTTGTCATTACCATAGGTGTAGTTTTGGACTCTCCTCTTCCCTTACAAAAAAAGAAATAATAATTAGGATTTTTGTGAACAAAGTCTAGATAAATATATAAGTACATTAAAAATAATGCTTACATTTTCCAAAGTAAAATTAAATATTGCTTATGATTGTAATTCACATGGAAAATAAAAGAAAAAAATAGGTTTCAAATTCACTAAGGATAAGCACTGATAGTATTTTGGCCCATTTTTCTACAGTCTTTTAAAATATTTTTTTAAATTAATATTTAAGTATTTTACAGTATAAATATTTATTTCCCAAAATTATTAAGTACATTTCCATCTGTCATTGAACAGTTTTTTGAAAACTTTTCTCATTGGATAATATGTGATTGTATTGTTTGGTTTGTCATTTTTCAGTATTATGAAAGCACTCTGTCTAGAGCTTTTTAAAAATGCTTTTAATATATGTTCAAAATATTTCCAATGGTTGTTTTAGCACAATCTAGCCCAGATTGTTTATTTTATCCAAGTTCTGTCATAAATATGGAAGAGACTCCCTAGAAAGTTTGTATCAAACAATGATAATATGTATATAGTAGGCTTTCTGCTTATAGAAAGAGACCTTCATATATTTATAGTGTGGTTTCACATGCAACACAGTTAAGTTTGTGGATTTAGGAGTAAATAAATCGAAAATATGTAAAACAGGAATTGTACACATTGTTTTAAGCTAGTTTTTCTCCAGCTTCTAGTGCATTTTAAACACAGTATGTATTATAAATATTTGATGGAGTAAAATTAGTGAAAAGCCTCAATAAAATATTTTTGTTTTCTTGAATTTGATTATTTACATTCAATTATCCTTTTATTTATCTTGTTATGTCCCTCAAAGGACATTTAAGTCAACTTAATTACTAAATAATTTAAATACTCATTTCTAAGTCCCCTGGTTCTTTTCTTGAGCTTTATTTTCATCATTTTTGATATTGAAAGCTTTTATTTATGAGAAGTTGAGAGGTCCCTCTGGTGGAACATTTAGGAAATACATAGCATTATATTTTCATGAAACAACATGTTGGTTATGTTAACTTTTCTCTAGAATGGTATAATGAATAATAGTAAAGACCCTATATTATTTTCAAAACCTGGTTATCCTTTGACACAGTGATAGTTGCAAATATACCAAGTGTTACAAATATGCTAATAGACCAAGATTTTAGGGACTAGCTTGGGATGCTAATCACAGTTAATAAAATTGTGTCTCATTTAGTTGCTTAGAGTCTCACTAAATTGCTGAGGTTGGCTTTGAACTTGCAATCCTCCTGCCTCAGCTTCCTGAGTTACTGAGATTACTAGTGTGTGCCACTGCACTCAGCTCACCAGTTATTTTGAAAATAAGGTACATTGGAAGTGGAGATCCTGGATGGGTATATTTGTATGTACGTGCATAATGTAATAAAATAAATAGATTTAAGACTTGGGAGAACATACTCTAAATTTATATGCTTTTACTGAGGCTGGCTTTGAATTTGCAATCCTCCTATCTCAGCCTCTCTAGCCACTGGGATTACAGGTGTGTGCCACGGTGCCTGGCTGGCTTTACTTTTTTTTTTTTTTTTTTCTGGTAGTTGGACACAATACCTATTTTTTATTAATTTACTTTTATGTGGTGCTGAGAATCCAACCCAGGGCCTCAGACATGCTAGGCGAGAGCACTCTACTGCTGAGTCACAACCCCAGCCCCTGGCTTTACATTTTTAAAGGTTGCTTTATAGCTGGATGTGGTGGCACACGCCTGTAATTCCAGCAATTCTGGAGGATTGAAAGTTTGAGGCCAGCCCTCAGCAGCTTACAGATATCCTCTCTGAAAATAAAAATTAAAAGGACTGGGGATTTAGCTCATTGATAGAGCACCCTGGTTTTTAATTCCCAGCACCAAAAAATAAAAATAAATAAAGGTTGCTTTACAAACAAAGAGGCATATTTTTATCAACAAAACTTAAATGTCTTATTTTCTAACCATTTACAGAAAAAAAGTAGTTGGCATACCTTGCTGTATTATAGCTTTTTAAAGTGACCACATAAAGTAAATAATAAAACAGTTTAAGTTCTTAAAATACAAATAGATACTATGTATGTTACAATAGTAGCATGAAGTATTTAGTTAGCATAAGCAAGGGAAAAAACCTCAAGTTTTATCAAGCAATTCTATTTTATAGTGCTGTAGGACTCTATGTAGAATATTTGTAGAAATAGCATAGTTAAGACCTAAACACTCCTTTGACTCTTTAAAGTTTTTAAATAATTTGTCAATTGTTTTGTAAGAATATGTAACATACCATGATTCCATTATATTCCAGATGATGGGGATATTGAGTACAGGGAAAAGAAAATATGAAGTGGGGGAAAATAACAGTACTCTTTTCTTATTTACCCCTTGTATTTTTCTTTTTCTTTTTGTGGTGCTGGGGGCCTTGTGCATTGGAGGCAAGCACTCTACCAGCTGAGCTATATCCCCAGCCTACCCCTTGTTTTTTGTAACTTGAAGTTTACAAATATACCGGCTATTATAATAAACTCATTAATTAACAACTCCTATGATTTTAATAAGCTAAGTATGAGGAGGAACAGGAAGCAGAGAGAGAGCTCTGCTCACTGGAGATAAAATATAAACCCTAAAGGCTACCTCCCCCTTTTACTTATTTCAACCACATCCTACCTGCCTACAGTTACCGCCCAGTTAATCCGTATCAGTGGATAATGTAGCCCAGACCTCTCATGATGTAATCATTTCACATCTGAAGGTTCTTGCATTGTTCCACACATAAGCTTTTAGGGGACTCCTCATATCTAATACATGAGAGACATACTTTCTAGTAGACTACTTCATAAGCACAGGAAATTTTGACTGTCCTAGTGTTATACTTCTAGTTCTTGATATGGTACCTGACAGATAGTGAGTCCTTTATACATATTTGTTGAGTGAAAAATGTTTCCGGGATTTTTGTAACAGTACTATTTGAGATATGTATATATTTAAAATTCAGGCTGGTACTTAGCTCAGTGGTAGAACATTGCCTAGTGTGCAGGAAGTCCTGATTTCTATATCCAAGACTGCAAAAAAATTCTTTTTAAAGAATATACTCTTAATGTTCATTAATAAGGAGTTGATTTATGTCTCGAGTAATCATACAATGGAGTAGGAAAACCTAGGGTTTTTCCATGTGTACTGATATTGATATAATACTTGGTTCCATGGAAAAAGCAAGTAGAAAAATAGTGCATATGTGATACCAGTTTCAATATTTTGATTTAAAAAATACCCATACATAGCAGATCTTAAACTTTTGGACTTTCCATAATTACTGAAGTCTTAAGTGGCTATTTATGTGTGTGTGTGTGTGTGTGTGTGTTTACATTTACATTTGTGGATAAATGTTTATAAATATATATTTTATACATTTATTATGTTAGATATAAATATATACATATAGTTACGTTAGAATTAAAAATGAAATCATTTTATTCACTTAGAATAAAAATAATGATCCTGTTACATGTTGACATAATTTTGTGAGACATAATTTTATGAAAAATAATTCTATCTTCAAAAATATAGTTTAATGAGAATAGTGGTATTGTTTTCCATTTTGCAAATCTTTTTAATGCCTAGCTTAATAAAAGGCAGCTGGATTCTCTTCTACTTTTGCATTCAGTCTGTTGTGTTGCTATTTTGTTGAAGTATATCAAGAAAATCCAGCCTTACATCAGTATGGAGTTAAAACAGGGGAAAATGTGTCTTTTCAGATAATTATAAGTATTCTTTGATAGGATAGCAAACCTCACAAGTAGTTTCTTAAAGGTGATTTTAATTTGGAGTCTCAAACATATTAGTGAACATTTTGTACTGTGCCCAATAAAATCCTTTGAAGTGCTTTGTACTTTAAAAAAAATACATATATTTATTTAGTTGTAGGTGGGCACGATGCCTTTATTGTATTTTTATGTGGTACTGAGGATTGACCCCAATGCCTCACATGTGCTAGACAAACACTCTACCACTGATCTACAACCTCAGCTTGTGCTTTGTACTTTGAATAAATCTTTTACCCATGTATGATTATATAATTTCAAGCATTGGTTATTTGAAAAATATAGGTATACTGAGTTGTTAGGACTTCCAGTTGTTGTCACATTTCATTATACCATATCAAAAAGTCACATTTTTAATATCACACCAATCTTCTTGGAAAGGTCACAAGTACTATAAAACCTGTTAAGGACACAGTGATCCATGCAAGTTTTTCTCAATTCTTTTCTCTTGGAAGCTTGAGTCCATTGTTTACACAGGTTTTTTGAGTTCATATGCTTAATGCATTCATTTATAAAAATAAAATAGCCACATCTGAACTGTTTGCTGTTTATTCATATGAAAATGGCGTTTCATTAAAAATTAAGTCATTCTGATCACAATGACACTTAAAAACAAAACTATAAAAAAGAACTCCCAAGTCTATAAATATAAAAGGAGAAAATATAGCAAAATATTAACAAGTTATATTGAATTAGTGGGAAAATCATGATTTCTTTGTTTTTTAAAAATTTCTTTAATGAATAATACATTTTTGTTATGTTTGTTACATAGTTAAAATGTTACATGGAGTGTTATTTATAAGACAGCTTATGTAGAGTCAGAGTCAAATGAATGTGGATTATTAAAAATAGCTATTTTCTCTTTTTTTCTTGTTAGGATTTAGGTCCTGAATATGAAGATATATTTAACACCTCATTGCAGTGGATTTTAGAAAATGGGAAAGATGTTGGAATAAGGTAGCGGAATTGATTTCCATTTTGTTTTATAGTATAAGAAGTGATTTTTTTTTTTAACCTTAAACTCAACTCTAATTATTTTTAAATAGGTGTGTTGGTTATAGCCCTGAGGAAGAACTGAAAAACATAACTGATGTGCTGTTTTTACAATCTACAAGACCACAGATGTCTTTCTGGTGTCGTTTTCGACGTGCTTTTATTACTGTAACACACAGGTTATTGTTGTTATGCTTGGGTAAGTTGTTAGGATAAGAAGAGTGATATATTGCATTCTAGAATTTTTGTGTGTGTCTGTATTTCACTAAATGCCAGAGCCAAGAATTTACTTGTCACTTTGGTGATAGATGTCATATAAATCACATTCAGAAGTGTTCACTAAATGAAATTGAGGGCTTTTTATAATGTCATATCAGACTGAGGGCTCAGAAAACAGTAACAGAGAGAGGTAGGGATAAAACTTTTTCATAAGAATGTTACAGAAATAGTTAGTGTATTTACTTTAGAAAATAGAAAAGTTTTCTTTTTAAATAAAATATTGTAAATTAAGCTCATTGAAATTATTCTTTATTTAAACAGTATTGTTTATGAGATTTAAAATTTGTATTCAGATTACTATATTTTGTGATTGGTAATAGGAATTTAAGAGATTTTATTCCTTGCTTTTTCTTTTTCTTAGCCCTTTACAAATAATTCAGTTAAAGTAAGATTTATCATGTTTAATCCTTTAATAAAACTGTTAAGTACTTTAATGCTATAATTGGAAAATGTTTAAAAAGTTGCGTTTTTTTTTTAAAAAAGATAGAATTTAAATGTTTAGTTATCAGGGTAATAGAAGACATTTTCTAGAGAAAACTCTGGAAAATGTTTAATATTAAATTTTTTTCTGTGCACTTTTATTATGTGACCAATTCAACCCTCTGTCATAAAGACTCTTTGCATTTTTTCATTAGTACAATTAAGATAATCATTGTAGAGACTATCTAATGTAATTAAATGCCATTGACCACATTGTTAAACCGAAAAACATGTGAATATTGCAGGTGTAGTGATGGTTTGTGTTGTTCTGCGTTACATGAAATATCGCTGGACAAAAGAGGAGGAGGAATCAAGGCAGATGTATGATATGGTGGTAAAGATAATAGGTACAGTATTTGTAAAACCACTAACTATTTCTAGAACAATAACATGATAATATAACAATGTCAAGTGATTGATTCATTTTTGAAGTTTGATTTATTTTCAGATGTTTTGCGAAGTCATAATGAAGCTTGCCAGGAGAATAAGGATTTACAACCTTACATGCCTATTCCTCATGTGCGAGATTCCTTAATACAGCCTCATGACAGGTGTGTTCAAAGCATTTTGAGTTGAAGTAAATCAGAATATAGGTTTCTTCTGTAGTCTTGGAAATTATATTGAGAATTGTGGCTCTTTCTTATCTAGACCTATTTTACTATGCACACTTTTTACAAATATTTTATACTCTTCTTTCTTTCTAAATTCTTTTGTTGTCCCCCTGATTTTCAGTCACACGTAAGATGACTAGATTTCTAAGCTTTTCTCATTCCTGTACATTTTTGATTCTTTCTTGTCACTTTCTATCTTATCTCCTTTAATTTCATTTTATTAAAGAAACAGAAATATGTACAAACCATAGTTAATCTCACCATTGTGTACATCCACAAGAAATTAATTTAAAAAATAGCTATGGGTAAATGGCGGAAAGATCAATTGAGGGAAGGGAACGGGGAGGGGAGGGAAGAGTAAGGAGAGGTACTGGGGTCTGAATTAGAACAAGATATATTTCATGCTTTTATAATTATGTCAAAATGGATTCTACTGTCATGTATAACCAAAAACCAATAAGGAGTAAATTTGTAGGAAAAAACAAAAACAAATAATCTCTGGTGTTTTACTAATATTTTTAAATACCTATTTTATTATTATTTAGTTTTTAAAATAAAAACTAAAAAAAAATAACTTTTGAAAATAAAAAGGTGATGCCATATGTAAAGCATCATTCGTAACCTAGTAGCACATTATAATCACCAGTGGAGGTTTTAGATTAAAAGAAGAAGAAGAAAAAAAACTACATGCTCATTTATCACCTCTAGGGACTGAAATTCAGTAAATCTGAAGTGGGGTACAGGCACCTACTATCTGCTTTTAAACAAACTCTGAGTAGTGATAAGAACAGCCAGACTTCATAATAACCATACTTCAATTACTAATATTTCAAAAAGATGACAAGCCAAGATAAATTTGTAAATTTCTCATTTTGTTCATGTAATAGAAAAAAAATGAAGAAAGTCTGGGATAGAGCCGTTGACTTCCTTGCTGCTAATGAGTCTAGAGTCCGCACGGAAACACGAAGAATAGGTGGTGCAGATTTTCTAGTTTGGCGGTGGATCCAGCCTTCTGCATCCTGTGATAAAATATTAGTGATACCTTCTAAAGTATGGCAAGGTCAAGGTATGTACTTTAACCAAAAAAGTATAAAATTGATTTTCTTATAATTTTTCAAAACTACAGTATGTGTTTAAGTTGAAACCATACAATTCAAAGATGCATGAAAACTTGTTATGTATCCTTACACATTTTTGTGCTTGCTAATGCAAACACAAATGATTTGTTTTACTGTAATAAAGGCAAACATTTCTTGGATCTTGCTCTTTTCACTTAACAAGCAATATAGTATCATAGATCTAGTTGCATTCTTTTCATCTAATTTCTCTATGTAAATAAGACACATAATTTATAAGTATGACATAAACATACATACCTTACATATTTTATGTATGTAAGTGGAAACATAACCTTTTAAACTATTCTTTCTTCTAGTTTTTGCTTGTCTCCCTCTTCTTTCTTGTCAATACATCTCTACTTGTATATTCCCCCTGCCACCTATTTTTTTGTAGATATCTTTTCATAGTTTTTATATTGTCTGCTTAGTTTCAAAAGCAGTCACATAAGCATACAGGAGGGTTTTTTTTGTTTAAGACTGGCTGCCTTATATACCCAAACCTCTTGCATACAGTAAAGCAGAAAATTATATATAAGAAAATTGTGAATGCTAAATTCACAATTGTAAATTCTTTTTCTACAAAAGCATATTTATCAATGTTTGATAAACAGTATTCTTAGAAAAGGTAAGTACCCTGTTTTGAAACTACAGGAAGAAAACCCAGTCCCTCCTTTTTTCTCTAATTTTCACTTTCAAAATGCTAGAATAAAAGCTTCTTTAATCAAGGTATGAAAGTGATGCTTTGGTGTTACCCAAAATTAAAATAACAAACTGTTCCTTTTTAAAAGATTCATGCAGAAGGGCCCTAAGTAATTGAAAACAAAGAATTACTTACTTTACTCAGTCTCTTACCAGTGTTTGACAATTGAGCACTCCTTGAAACTTTTATCTTTGAACTTAGGAGATGCCGTCCCCCACCCACCCCTTGGTTTTTCCTCTTATCAGACCTTTTCTGCAAACCACCCCCCCCAATCTTTCTCATTTCCTAGACTTTTAGGCATTGGAGTTTTTAAAGACCATCTTCTCATTCTATCTTAACTTTTTTTTTGGTAGTGCTGAGAATTGAATTCCCCAGGGTCTTGTACATTCGAGGCAAGCGCTCTACCAGCTGAGCTATATCCCCAGTCCTCTACCTTCACTCTTTAAATAATCTCAGCTGTGACTAAGTCTGCTGTTCTGGTTTTCAGATTGTATTGAGGTTTATACTAATCTTATTTTTTAGGAGATGGGAACCACAAATTGAACATGAATATTGAACTGAATATTTTTAGTCTAGTTATTAGTAACATTCCTCATGTTTTCAGCCATAAACCTGGGAGTCATTCTTTTTTTTTAGAAAGAGAGAGAGAAATTTTTAATATTTATTTTTTAGTTTTCGGTGGACACAACATCTTTATTTGTATGGGGTGCTGAGGATCGAACCTGGGCCGCACGCATGCCAGGCGAGCACGCTACTGCTTGAGCCACATCCCCAGCCCCTGGGAGTCATTCTTAATCTCCCCCTATCCGCCTTTGTTTAGTCTTTCAACTAGCAAGTCATATCTGTTCTTTAATATATCCTGATTCCATCTATTTTCCATCTGCACTGTTCGCCTGTCTTACCCACATCACTGTCATCTCCTTCCTAGACAACAATGACCTTCTTAAACAGTCTCCTAGTATTCCTTTTTGCATTTGCCTGATTGATTCCTCATATAATAAACTATTTTTTTATTACAATTTTAAAGGATTGATGCTGTCATATTGTTCCACTGCTTAAAACACTTGAATAACTATTATTTCTGTGTCAATGTTGAAGTACTTGAGTATGGCCTAGGTGGTCCTGAATAATCTGACATCTACCTCTCCAAGTTTATCTTTTAAATTTTTCCACTTTGCCACATTAACTGCCTTTGGTTACTTGAATATATCAGGTTCCTTGTCACAAAGCCTATGTAAAAGCTATCTTCTCTTCTTGAGATGTCCTTTTACTTATCTTTACCCTGTTAATTTTTTTTTATTCTTTAGTGCTCAGCATGAATTTCAATTCCTTGGGGAAATCTTATCTGATATTCCCAAATGAGGTGAAGTTATTATTATTATTTTTTTTTTTACAGCTTTTTGTGCTCTACTGTCTTAGGACGTATCACAGTTATGTCTTGAATGACACTGTTTATCATCTATGTCTCTCACTGCACTGTAAACTCTGTGACAGCAAGGACTCTGTTAATTCACTGTAACATCTAACATGGGTCTGGTTCATAGTATAACTATGTAATGAATATTTTTGAATTAAACAATGAAAATGTTCAACAAAATGAAACAATGGCCAATAGTAAAACAAACTTATTTTTTATAGCATTTCATTTAGATAGAAGAAATTCACCGCCAAATAGTTTGACACCGTGTTTAAAGATTCGAAATATGTTTGATCCAGTTATGTAAGTATTACGATCACATGTAAATTTAATGGCAATGTTTGGTTAAAAAATGCATGGATTCTTTTTTTTGTGTGTGTGTGTGTGTGTCAAATCATTTTATTGAGAAGGTTGGAGATTAAGGAATGTGGAAGCGCTGAAATTAACGATTAAATCCGATGTCCTCCGCAAGGCCAGACCTCACCTTGCTGCTGCCGAAAGTTGCATGGCATTCTTATAATGCTGTGCCTATAATTGAAAAATCTGTTTCCTTCTGAATTCCTAACTATAGAAATTTTAATGTTTTTCTCTTTTGTTAAATGCCCAGCAAAGGATTAACCAGGAAATAGTTGTATAGAGATTTGTAAAACATTTCTAAATCTTTGTATTTATTGTGAAGCCTTGTAGCACATAAATGTGAGGAATTGACACACAGTGACAAACAACATCCTTTATTAAATGCATAATTCATTTTATAGATGACTGTCAACATTTTTTGTTTCAGTGGGTTTATGTGTGCGTGTATGTGTGTGTGTGTGTTTAGTTTATATCTTTACACTTACACATCCATATATGAGCCTTTTTAATAAAATTTCCAGTGTCCAATTATAAAAATATTTCCTACAAAGTTGTACATACCTTCCTTTCTTTAGGGCCTACATTTCCTTGCAATGTAATATTTGAAGAACTTTTTTGACTACAATTATAGCAATAAACACATCCAGAGAATAACAGAGTCAAAAGTTGCTGCCTTAGAATTTATAATATTTTACATATTAAGCCACAGAATTTTTAGAATTAGCTTTCTGGAGGTTAGTTGTTCAACAGTTTGACAGATTAAATTGTTTTTAAAATTCTAATGGTAGAATCTGCATTACATATAAAATACTCCAGATCCAATCTAATAATTCATTTATTTGAAAAATTATTGATGAAGGGCTGGGGACATAGCTCAGTTGGTAGAGTGCTTGCCTCACATGCACAAGGCCCTGGGTTCAATCCCCACCAACACAAAGACAAAAGTCAGTTGTAGAGCTGAGGCTGTAGCTCAATGGAAGAGTGCTTGCCTACCACCCCATACAAAAAAAATAAAATAAAGGCATGTTGTCCATATTTTAGTTACTAATAGGGCATTATGTAAAAATGTGGATGTGTAACCGATGTGATTCTGCAATCTGTATTTGGGGTAAAATTGGGAGTTCATAACCAACTTGAATCTAATGTATGAAATATGATATGTCAAGAGCTTTATAATGTTTTGAACAACCAATAAAAAAAATTTAAAAAAAAATTATTGATGAGATTTCAAATAGATGACAGCAAAATGGAAATGTTGGAAAGTACTGTCAGTCTATACATGAATGTATGTATATGCATCCTCTGTTTTGCAAATACATATATAAACAGTAGCAGTGTGATAATACCTCTGTAGGAACTCTGACCTCATGCCTTAGTAATGAGGAAGTCAATGCCAGCCCTGTACTTCATTACCTAAAATGAAGATTTATGATTTAAAGTGAAGTTACTTTTCTTCTGTCTCACAAGTAAGACAAAAGTGCATTACTATAGCAAGAGATCTTAAAGTTCTTATTATAATAAGGTAGCTATGTAAAATGTTTGTCCTGTATCACTCTTCCATTATTTTGGAAAAGAGAAGCTCAATATAGTATTTACTAAGACTTTTCTTAAATTCAAGAACTCAAAAATGTCATTAAAAATAAAGAAAATGATATTCAACTTTTGCACCTTTAATGAGTTAACACTAGAAAGAAAAAAGAAACAACTTGCAAGTGCATGGGATTTTAAATATAAAAATGACTCATTTGTACTGTTGTGATTGAAATAATGAGATTTTCAGTTGAGTAGGAATATAGTTGTTAATTTTTTGTTTTACTAATTTTTAGGGAAATAGGGGATCAGTGGCATCTGGCAATTCAAGAAGCAATTTTAGAAAAATGCAGTGACAATGATGGCATTGTTCACATTGCAGTAGACAAAAATTCACGTGAGGTAACGTAGCTTCAAGTACTGAATTTCATGTTTTGGATTTGTTGCTGTTTAACTAAAACATTTCTTTCTTTTTTGTTTTTTAATATCATAGGGTTGTGTATATGTTAAATGTCTGTCTCCAGAATATGCTGGAAAGGCTTTTAAGGCATTACATGGCTCTTGGTTTGATGGTAAGAAATTCATGTATTACAAAAATTTTGAAAAGATGATTAAACTATACGAGATTTTAAATTGAAGTATTTTAGGTTACCATTTTTTAAGTAATAATTTTAAATTATTTTGTGTTCATATGACTTTACCACAGTTAACTTTTCTAGGAATATTAAAGACATTTTTACAGATCTAAAATATTATTTTTATCTTACAACAGGGAAGTTGGTTACAGTAAAATATTTACGACTAGATAGATATCACCATCGCTTTCCCCAAGCTCTTACTTGCAACACTCCCTTGAAGCCATCAAATAAACATATGAACTCTATGTCTCATCTTCGCCTTCGGACTGGCCTAGCCAATTCTCAAGGAGGTTCCTGAAAGGACTTTCTTCACTCCTAGGACTGTTATTTACAATAGGAAAATTCCTGTTTGGCTTCCTGTCTTCCTTTTTAAATGCTTTTTGTATGTAATATTTTTATTGCTGAGTACAGCTCTGTTTGAAAGTTCCAGAAATCTTAAGGTTCCAAAGGGATTTAGCAGTGAGGCAGCAATGCTGAGTATGTAGAATAATTGTTTCATTCAGTTTTAGGAGCTCAGTTAAGCCAGTGCATTTAAAGTTTTGCATGAGGAACTCTGACTTTATTAAGCATTTTCAGATATGGTGGTTATATTTTTGCACCAAGAAGTGTTTGGATAACCACACAAAAGCATGGTGAAGAGGCTTCTTGTATTTCCATAATTTCTTGTGAACTAATGTGAATTTTTGTATACAGTCACCTGCATAATTCCTTACAAGCTAATGTGGTAAAACTGTTAATTTCCCAATTTAACCTTAGGTTTCTATTGCTTGTAAGGGATTTATTTGCTACAGCTGGAATATGGGAAAATTTATTTGGTTTTAATGGTTACATATATGTGTAAGTGGATGTACATGTACTTAAACTGGCTTTTGTAAATATGTATAAATGCTGGTGGTGGTGGTGGTGAAAGTAGTCTTGTTTTGTGAGGATGTCTGCATAAGCAGTAAAATAAGCTTTCTATTTTATTCATAATCTAATTTGTGTGTGTGTGTGTGTGTATGTGTGTGTGTATATATATACACACACATAGATACATATGGCTGTACTATCACATAGATCAAACAGCCAAACACCTGGAAGTATTAGATACAAGTTTAAAATATCTTTTATAGATTTTATATAAAAATGTCTGAGTATGATTTTATGTGAAAGTTCTGACACCAGTTGTAATGGATTCAAATTTATGTGAGCAATAAAGAAGCAATTGGCAGATATTAGAAAAATATTTTGTGAAAAGCTGTATTTATTGTTAATAGGGCTGTGACATAGTACTATTGGGATTAAGTATTTTTTCCAATCTATTTATAATTTAATGAAACGATAGCACCCTGTTATATGTCAAGTTTAAAGCAGGGCACATGGTTGCAGCAAAATGTATTAGACAAATTATACTTGGAATTTTGGGTCATGAAAGATTGCAATATAGTAAATGCAAGAGTGACCATTGGTTTGTGCCTCAGTATTTAATTTGTTTTAATAAAGTTGCTTTATTACTGTTATGATTTCAGATTAAAATAGTTGCTAAGCAAGGTTTACTTGTAATGTAACAATTGGCTTTTTAAAAATAATCTGTTGATATATTATTGTCAGTCCAGATGAATATGTGCAACAGCTGGAATTGTACCAATTTTGATTTTGTTTAAAGTTCAATTTCTTTTTGTTTTATTATATATGTGTTGGGTTTGCAGCATGAACTTGCACAGATAATGCACGTTTTCTGGTTAAGTAAACATGATGCACACTATTCTGTAACAGAAAATCCTATTGTGCCTTACCTATGTGCTTTTGTGGGCACCATGTTTATGAAGAATAAAAAATTAATTTGTTATCTGAAGAGAATAAGTTTTAAATTCTCAGTTTATGTCTCAGATGCTAATGTGTGAAATATAAATATATAATATATAAATTAACCAATCTTTCTGTATTTTATGTGCATCATAGTGATTTATCTGAGCTTAGTGACCCCATCTTGTAACCTGTTGCAAGAGTGAATGTAAAAAACAAAAAACAGTTGTGGTATTCTAACAGGTCGCCTTTTGATGCAGATGCATCTTTTTCTTGCTTCTAAAACATATTTCATGTAAACATTGTACATTTATTATTGTAATATATGCTATTATGCAGCTTATTTTACCTGAAACTTAAGCCGACCAAGATTCCTCCCTGCAAGACAGATGGGAATGTGTATAATAATTAGATATTTGAGAAGTTCTGAAGTTTGATGTAATCAGTTACTTGTCCTGTTTAAAAAAAAAAAAAAGAGAGACAGAACACATCCTAATTAAAAATTTATTAGGTTTTTTTTTAATGTGTCTTCACTTTTAAAAAAGTTTTTTAAGTGCCTCGCGTCTTTATTTTTACCAGTGAAAACATATGCCTTTATTTTAAATCTATTTTACTTGGGAATCTACATTCATGATGAAGACTCTAAAGTTATTAGTTTTAACCATGCATTCTTCAGGATCTTGCTTTTCTTCATAAAAGAACTCACCTTGGCTCAAAGTGGGCAAGAGTATAAATTGTATCATTAAGCGTTTTCTAATTGTTAGACACTTTTTCAAAGAACAACTCTCTCACAAAAGAAAAATTCTTTTCTACATACATTCTGGGTCAAACTCTATCTTGTCATAAATCGATAACAAACAGTTCTTGGGCAAGCTTCTTTGAGTAGCAAGAAGCCTGGATTTATTAGTCACATGGTAGACTTAGGATTGCTAATAAGTGTTGGTACTGTTTTTGTTAGAGGAACATGAATGAAAACACAAAGCTCAATCCTTAAGCTGGTCAATTTAGAGGATGAACACAGGTCAGATTAAAAAATATATGGAAAATAACAGTAAAAAAGAACTTGGCTGGGGGGATTCTGGGAGTACAGAGAAATATCATATGCATCTTAATAGAAAGAATATAAGAATAGATAAGAAAATAGCTAAGCTGTATTTTAATTCAGTATGCCTATTAAGCATCTCTTAAGAATAGATACAATGATAAGTCTCTTTTCCCTTGATCCCTCAGAGGAGAGCTTGTAGGGATGAGATCTTGAAATCTAATGTGTGGAACCTGTGTCATAATAAAATTCATATGCATACTCATTGGTATGTAGATTCCTGGATGTCTTATGAATATTTTGAAGCCTGATATTGGACCTTACATTTTTCTTGTCTTGTATTCACAGTTTGAATTACAAGTTGTGATTTGTAAGAGAACAGTGTTTTGTTTTGTCCTGTGCCCAGAATATCTCCTTTAGTAAAATTGACCTTGCAGTTTTCACTCCTTGCTCTTGGTGATATCAAATTACTTTAGGTCAACTACATGGCTTCTTCACCCTTTTTTCCTAGACCTATCTTGGCAAGTCACTTCTTCCAGATGGCTGATCAAAGGATGCTAACTAAATCAAGCAGAATTTTGCCAGCCCCTCTTTTGGGAAGGATGCTCAAGAACAGGTACTTAACTGAGAATAATTAGGAACCAGAAGTTGTGGTTTAAAGAAACAATGTGCAGTATGCTCATTCTTAGCCTGTAAGCCCAAGGAGATTTTATGGGTAGATTGAGTTTCTATTCCTAAGAACCTCTGGTGTAGATAGTAATATAGACCCATTTTGTTGATTCTTAGTTTTTTAAACCAGTAGAACCTGTGTACTTAAGTTTACTTTTTCTGCTATGAGTAGGCATAATACATGAACTATGATGTGTGAAATAATTTACTGCCTGTATAAACCACAAGTGGTTTCTTATGGCCAAATCACTTAAGTCTAAGGCAATAAATAGAAATGGGAAAGGTAGGCCATGAGCATGTCATGGAAATTTTTGTAGATCACATTTGAAGTTCAGTGTTGCCTGGTTCAAAGAGTTCTGGTAACAAACTAATAATTAGGGTTTGTTGGAATGAATACTACATAAAGGATTTGAAAATACTTAAGAAGCAAATGGGAAAGATGATTATTAGTGGATATTCAGGGGGAAATTCATAACAGGTTTTCTAAAGTGGGAAATCTAAATTCCCAACATTTAAAGAATAGATGAGAAAGAATATATTGGATAGGAAAGATGATAAACTGGGTTTTTGGATATTTTGAGTTTGAGATACCTATGGAACATTCAGACATATTGCAGTTTTTTAGATCTACCTAACATCTCATTTGTCTACAACTCAGGAAAAATTGCTAATAAGTATTAAAGAGTCAGATAATGACAGAATATTAACAACAATTATGTTTTTTTTTGTACTGAAAAGATTTTCAAAAGATTAGCTTGCTATTCCTCTTATAATGTTCTATAATAGAAAACCAAATTAGAAATATTTGATCTATATTTAGATTTTATAAAACCCATAGTTGAAACAGTTTCCAATGTACTTGAAATAGTTCTAAAAATTTAAAGTAAGTCAAATTAGATTAAAACTGGTTATTCAGGTGTACTGGCCCAAATTTAAGTACTCAAGAGTCACATGCAGTTGGTGGCTGCCATGTTGACAGTATAGGTCTTGACCCACCTGTACCTTTCTAGCCAAATCTCAGTCCTTACCCAGCTACCTATACTCCAGCTTGAGTGCTTATCTTTTTCATGCATATCTTTACTAATATTTCTCCTATTACCTCTTTCACTTAACTTTCTCCAGACATCTAGAGCATATGCCTTCCACATTAGGACCTTCATACTTTATCTCTCTATGATACTGTTCCTTTGGGTTTACATCTGCATGATCATGATCTGCTGTCCTTATTCGGGTTTCAGCTCATATCTATTTACAGAGTACTTCTCTGACTACTTCTCTTTTAAATTACTGTTTTATTTTCTTAATGTAGTTTGTTATTATCTGCAAGTTTCTTAGTGTTTGTATTTATTATCTGTACACTTTGATGCAATATAAGAGTAGAGGGTCTTATTTGTATTATTTATTTTATTTTTAGGGCACAGAATAGAGCCTCCCTTAAGTTGTCACCATATATTTATTGAATTAACCCATAAAACACACATTTTTATTTATTTATTTATATTTTAGATTTTTTATTGTTGGTTGTTCAAAACATTACAAATGTCTTGATATATCATATTTCACACTTTGATTCAAGTGGGTTATGAACTCCCATTTTTACCCCATATACAGATTGCAGAATTACATCAGTTACACATCCATCGATTTACATATTGCCATACTAGTGTCTGTTGAAAACACACATTTTTAAAATGTTTTTCTGGATCTAAAATAAGTTTGTGTTTTGGTTTTAGGGAGTTCAGTATAACTTCCAAAAATCTGATTTCTTATGTATTGCTGCAGCAGAATCCCACAATTTTTGGTATGTTGTATTTTCATTTGCATTCATTTTATAGTTTCCCTTCTGGTTTCTTCTTTGTCCCATGGGTTATTGAGGAGTGTATTATTTAGTTTCCAAATTCTTTGAAGATTTCTAGATGAAGTTTTTGGTTTGGGCTTTTAATTTTATTCCATTATACGCCCATGTATTATTTGAATCTTTTTAAAGTTAAGACTTATATTATGGTCTATAACATGATCTTTCTTGGTAAAAATTCTGTGAGTACTTAGGAAAAAAGGAGATGAGGGTGGGTATTATCTGCTGTTAATTGGTGGACTGTTCGTGACTTGAATTAGACATAATTATTTGATAATGTTGTTCAAGTTTTCTTTATCATTACCAATTTTCTGTGTACTTGTTAATTATTGAGAAGAGTATTGAAATCTCTAATTGAGGATTTATCTATTTTTTGCTTCATGTATTTTGAAGCTGTGTTATTTGGTGGACATTTTGGGTTGTTACATTACCTTGATGTTTTGACCCCTTTATCATTATATAAATGGTCTTTATCTCTGATAATATGTTTTGGTCCAAAATCTACTTTATCTGATATTGATAAAACTCCAGCTTTTTCTTTGTGTGCATGTGTTTTCCCCAAATTTCCGTTTTTATTGTTTGTTATTATTTATTTAAATTTGGGGTTTAAGAATGTGGAAAAGCTTCATGAATTTGCATGTCATTCTTGCGCAGGGGCCATGCTAATCTTCTCTGTATCATTCCAATTTTAACATATGTGGTGCTGAAATTAGCATTCCGGCTTTCTTTTGATTAGTGGTAGGATGATATGTCTTTTTTGCCCATCCCTTTATTTTTAACCTGTTGTCTTTATACTTAAAGTATGCTTTTAATAAGAGTATTTAGCTAGATTTTTGTTTATTTTTGCAATCTGAATCTCTCAATCTTTGCTTTTAATTGGGTATGTATTCCATTCACATATGATTATTGATTTGGTTAGGTTTCAGTCTACCATCTTGTTATTTGTTTTCTCTTTATTCTTTGTTCTTCTTTTCCTGTCTTTTTTGGATTGAGTATCTGTGGTTCCATTTTATCTCCTTTCTGCTTCTTTGTTATTCTTATACCTTTTTTATGTTATTTTTATGAGGTATATCATAAACCTTAATGGTATCATTATCATTATACTTAGCACCATCAGCCTTCAAGTCATATTTTACAACTTTATGTATAACAACTTTTGGGGTTTTTTTTTTTTTTGGTACTGGGGATTGAACCCAGGGGAGCTTAACCACTAAGCCACATCCCCAGCCCTTTTTGAATATTTTATTTAGAGATAGGGTCTCGCTGCTAAATTGCTTAGGACCTCATGAAGTTGCTGAGACTGGCTTTAAACTTGCAATCCTCCTGCCTCCACCTCAGCCTCCCGATTTGCTGGGATTACAGGCATTCATCACCGTGCCCGGCTATGACCCATTTTTTTTGTTTGAACAATTTTAAAGATATTTAATAAGAAAAAAATCTTATATTTACTCATACAGTGAACGGTTTCAGTACTTTTCATTCCCGTGTAGATTCATATTTTACCTTGTAAGAATTTTCCTTATGCCTACAGGGTTTAACTTTTTTTTTGTAGAAAGGATCTGATAAGAGATGAATTCTTTCATCTGCTGCTAACAGGCACTACTCTTAAATATTCACTCCCTTTTTTAATAGAGCATATTAATTTTATAGAATAGTGGATTTTGTTGTGGCATATTCATATGTGCACTTAACATATTTTTATCATTTTTATTTCTCTGTAATCTCCTCAGATCCTCTTCCCACTCCCTTTGCTATTCACTAATAGTCTCTCACATACATTTATGTCTGTCTTTTTTTCCTAGATTCCACATATGAGAAAAAATATGTGAACCTTTGCTGACACCTTCTAGTGCAATTTTAACTTCATTGTATTTCTAGGCTTCAGAATTTTTTTTTTTTAGAAATATGTATAAATTTGTTCTCCTTGTTGTTTTCCTGATTTCATTGAATTATTTCTGTATATTTTCTTGAAGCTCACAGAGCTGCCTTGAAATGATTATTTCAAGTCCTTTGTCAGTCAGTTTCTTTAGGGTCAGTTACTGCTTTATTTCTCTGGTGGTGTCATGTTTCCCTAATTGTTTGTGACCTTAATTGCTATGCATTGGTATCTGTTCACTTGAGAGAGCTGGGTCTTACTTCAGTCTTTTGATTAGTTCTGTCTCGGAAAGCCCTTCAGCAGGCAGCCCATCCATAGATTTTGGGCAGACCACATGGCATATTCTGAGGGTGGCTTGCTGCTGGAATTATCAGGATAGTTGGCTTTTTTCATGGGTCCTTGGACAGTGAATTGAATTCTGGGTTTAAAAGAGCATACCTGGTATTTGGATGGGCCTTGATGCTGAGTTTGAAAGGACAGCCAGATACTTGGATAGGCTTGGTCCACTGGTGTGGGTCTGGAAAATGAAACTGACATGGCACTGGAGCAGGCATGGAGTCTGGGTCCACAGGGGGTCATACTTGAGCTTGAGACTATGGATGATACCTTGATTCTCGAGCTAGAGGGATTGGTCTGGAGCCTGGCCTGGAGGCTGGATATCAAAGTGCTGTTCTGGAGTCTTTCTTCAAGGACGGCTTATGTCTTGGAGCCAGGACAGGCTTGGAATCTGGGTTCACATGGATTGTCCTGGAGGCTTGGTCTCTGGAGACTCTTCTAGCACTCGATTTACTGATATGAACCTGGACCATGTTTCTGCTGAAGCATGCGGATAGGATCAGCCTGATTACTAAGACTGCATCGGCTACCCTGGTCTGAGGTATATTTTGAGCCTCAGTCTGTGGGGACTGAATTTCTGCTGGGACAGGTGAAGGTCCCTCCTCATACTCAGCAGTGTATTCAGCATCATACTGAATTGTGAAAAGTTGGAAGCTTTTCCCCCAAGATCAGTAACAAGGATGTTCACTCTCACCACTTCTATTCAACATTATGTAAGAGGTCCTAGCTGAATAATTGGGCAAGAAAATGGTAGGTATTTAAATTTGAAAGAAAGAAATTAAATTGTCTGTTTGCAGATGACATGATCTTCTATATAGAGAAAATAAAATAAAAATATTTAAACTAATGAACAAATTCAATTAAGTTTCAGAATACAAAAATAAACATGAAAAATTAGTGGCATTTTTATGCACTAAACCATTTTAAAAAATTAAAACACTTTCATTTACAAGAACTACGAATACACACACACACACACACACACAAAATACTTAGGAATTGGTTAATGGGGATGGTACTATGAAGCAGAGAATATACAAGGAAGCTCTGTGAAGAGCATTTTCTTAATATTTTTATATTCTAATGATTCAACATCATAACTGAGATTATACGGTTAGTAAATACTTGAATTATGTGGACATTCTTGTAAGAATTCAGTATGTGATAAAAGTAGCTTATAAAATTGGTGGGAGGGCCTGGAGATACAGCCCATTGTTAGATCTCCTTCCTCTCATATGTGAGGCACTAGGTTCCATTAAATTAAAATAAATTGATTGATTATTTAAATTGGATAAGTGAATCTTTCAATGAAAGTCGAGACATTTTCAGAGAGATTAGAGCCCTAACGTTACTAGGACCTATAATCCTTGTAACTGTGTCTCCTTAGAAGAGGCCCAACTACAAATTGGCTTGTAGTAATTTCAAAGATGTTAATGACTTGAGTCTTCCACAGTATATGGGAGTCACTCAACCGACAAAGGGTTTCATGCACGAAGATTTCATATTTTGATAACACAACAAACAGTTACAGTCCTTATGTTCAGTATCCTCTCCTTAGGACAAAAGGGCAGAAGGATGTTTTTTTGATTCTTATTTTCTCCAGGGCTCTCTTTTTTTCTTCACAGCCATAGGCTCTTCTACATTGCTACTAGTATCTGAGTTATATACTCCCAGGAACATCAAAAGAGCAGGGGTTCTGTCAGAGGAACACATTAAGTAGCAGAGCTATTATGGAATAGAATCTTGCAGCTGATATATCATGATGTATCAGATGTGCCCAAATATTAGTTTTTAGAATAGTAGCAGTACTTGGGGTAGTGAAGTTCAAGGCCTACACGCCTCCTGCCATCTGTAAACAGCTTCCTTCATTTAACTATGCATTTTACAATTATTATCCGTTCCTTTGAATGCCAGTTTTTTTTAAAGGTTGTTCTAAGTAATTAAATGGGAACAATGAAAATGTGAATAAAATCATGGAACACAAAGTCATTTGAGTTAGAAGAAGAATAACAGAGTCTAGCAGGTAATGGGTGAGTGGGCGGATCAGATTTTTTTCTGACTTTGAATTCTCTCCAATTCTATTTTTTTGTTCTTTTTAGTTATACCTGACTGTAGAATCCATTCTGACATAATTATAAAAGCATGGAATATATCTTGTTTTAATTCAGTTTCATATTAGACTTTATATGATTAATATGTCTATTTGTTTCAAATCTTATACAGCTTTTAGTTCTTAATCCTCTTATGCCCAGATAAGTTCCATGAGGAAAGAATAGTTGAAATGATCATAAAATAACTGAAAGAAAAATATGAGGAAAATGTTTAATATAAGGTTAAACACAGAAACAAACCATAAATAAAAAATATTACATTTTGAGTTGTATTAAAATAGTGATAACCAGTGTATCAAAAAATTCTGAGAACAAAGTTAAAAGACAAGGAAATGGGAAAATATTAGCATATGATTTGCAATGGTGTTCTAAAAACATGAAAACAGACATCCTAATAGAAAAATAATCAAGTGACATCAGGACTTGATTCACAAATGAAGAGCTGCAAATGGTCAATAAGCATATAAAGCATTCCGCCACAGAAGTAAATGCAAATCAGTGAACAGTTGGGAAATTTTTTTTTTGCATATGAAAATTATCAATTTGACGCAAATGCAGGGAAACAGAGCCCCTTACATACAGAGCCCCTTGTTGTGTCATATGATGAGCATCTCTGAATGCCAGTTTGCCAATTCATGATAAAAAATGTTTTAGTATTCAGACCATTCTGATGATTCTATTTTTAGGAATTTATTGTGAAGAAATTATCAGAGATGTTCATCCCAGCTATATTTATATTGTGATAAAAGTTAGAAGCAACCTAACTCTTATGAATATGGAAATACATAATGAATTATATGAAATCTTGGGAAATAATTAAAATAATGTGAAGAATATTTAAGATGTGAAAAGCAGTGTGTGTGTAGTGCATAAATTGCATATACATCATCTCAGCTCTGTTTCATGTTGAACACTTTACACTGGGAGATGCATCATATTTCCTCTGGCACCTAAGGAAAAAAAAAAAACAACAAAAATGACACTGAAGGTGTAGGTGTAGTAGTAGGTGTAGATTCTTTTTCTTTTCTTTATTTATATGTGACAGTGGAATGCATTACAATTCTTATTACACATATAGAGTACAATTTTTCATATCTCTGGTTGTACACAAAGTATATTCACACCAATTCATGTCTTCATACATGTATTTTGGATAATGTCCATCACATTCCACCATCATTATAAATCCCCATTCCTTACCCTCCCACCCGTCTGTCCTATCTAGAGTTTGTCTATTCCTCCCATGCTCCCTTCCCTACCCTACTATTAATCAGCCTCCTTATATCAGATAAAACATTTGGCATTCAGGTTTTGGGACTGGCTAACTTCACTTAGCATTATCTTCTCTAATTCCATCCATTTACCTGCAAATGCCATGATTTTATTCTCTTTTATTACTGACATCAGGACATTGTGTATATATGCCACATTTTTATATCCATTTATCTATTGAAGGGCATCTAGGTTGGTTCCACAGTTTAGCTATTGTGAATTGTGCTGCTATAAACATTGATGTGACTGTGTCCCTGTAGTATGCTGTTTAAGTCCTTTGGGTATGGACCAAGGAGAGGGATAGCTAGGTCAAATGTTGTTCCATTCCCAATTTTCCAAGAAATCTCCATACTGCTTTCCATATTGGCTGTACCCCTCATCCTTGCCAACACTTTATTGTTGTCTTCATAATAGCTACTATTCTGACTGGAGTGAGATGAAAGCTTAGAGTGGTTTTAATTTGCATTTCTCTAATTGCTAGTGATATGAACATTTTTTCATATATTTGTTGATTGATTATGTATTATATTCTGAGAAGTGTCTGTTCAGGTCCTTGGCCCTTTTATTGATTGGGTTATTTGTTGTTTTTGTGTTTAGCTTTTTGAGCTCTTTATATACCCTTGAGATTAGTGCTCTATCTGATGTGTGAGGGGTAAAGATTTTCTCCCAAGATGTAGGCTCTCTATTCACCTCACAGATTGTTTCTATTGCTGAGGAGAAACTTTTTAGTTTGAGTCCATCCCATTTATTGATTCTTGACTTTAATTCTTCGCCATAGGAGTCTTATGAAGGAAGTTGGGGCCTAATCCCACATGATAGAGATTAGGGCCTACTTTTTCTTCTATTAGACACAGGGTCTCTGGTTTTATTCCTAAGTCCTTGATCCTTTTTGAGTTGAGTTTTGTGCATGGTGAAAGATAGGGGTTTAATTTCATTTTATTGCATATGGATTTCCAGTGTTGCCAGCATCATTTGTTGAAGAGGCTATCTTTTCTCCAATGCATGTTTTTTTTTTTTTTTGCACCTTTGTCTAATAAAAGATAATTGTAATTTTGTGGGTTAGTCTCTGTGTCCTCTATTCTGTACCATTGGTCTACCCATCTGTTTTGGTGCCAATATCATGCTGTTTTTATTACCATTGCTCTGTTGTATAGTTTAAGGTCTATGGCACCTGCTTCACCTTTCCTGCTAAGGATTGTTTTAGCTATTCTGGGTCTCTTATTTTTCCAGATGAATTTCATGACTGCTTTTTCTATTTCTATGATGAATGCCATTGGGATTTTGATCGGAATTGCATTAAATCTGTATAGTGCTTTTGGTGGTGTGGTCATTTTGATAATATTAATTATGACTATCCAAGAGCAAGGTAGATATTTCCATCTTCTAAGGTCTTCTTTGACTTCTTTCTTTAGGGTTCTATAATTTTCATTATATAGATTTTTCACCTCTTTTGTTTAGTTGATTCCCAAGTATTTTATTTTTTTAAGGCTATTATAAATGGGGTAGTTTTCCTCATTTCCCTTTCTGAGGATTTGTCACTGATATACAGAAATGCCTTTGATTTATGGGTGCTGATTTTATATCCTGCTACTTTGCTGAATTCATTTACTAGTTCTAGGAATTTTCTGGTGGAACTTTTAGGGTCTTCTAGATATAGAGTAATATCCAGCAAATAGTGCCAATTTGAGTTCTTCTTTTCCTATGTGTATCCCTTTAATTTCTTTCATCTAATTGCTCTGGCCAGTGTTTCAAGAACTATGTTAAATAGAAGTGGTGAAAGAGGCATCCCTGTCTTGTTCCAGCTTTTAGAGGGAATACCTTCAATTTTTCTCCATTTAGAATAATGTTGGCCTGGGGCTTAGCATAGATAGCCTTTATGATGTTGAGATATGTTCCTGTTATCCCTAGTTTTTCTAGTGTTCTGAGCATAAAGGGGTGCAGTATTTTGTCAAATGCTTTTTCTGCATCTTTTGAGATGATCATATGATTCTTATCTTTAAGTCTATTGATGTGGTGAATTACATTTATTGATTTCCGTATGTTGAACCAACCTTACATATCTGGGATGAATTCCACTTTATCGTGGTGCATGATCTTTTTGATATGTTTTTGTATTCAATTTGCCAGAATTTTATTGAGAATTTTTGCATCTATGTTCATAAGAGATATTGGTCAGAAGTTTTTTTTTTTTTTTTAATATTTGTCTTTGCCTGGTTTTGGAATGATGGTGATATTGGCCTCATAGAATAAGTTTGGAAGTGCTCCCTCTTTTTCTATTTCCTGAAATAAATTGAAGAGTATTGGTACTAGTTCTTCTTTAAAGGTCTTGTAGAACTCGGCTGTGTATGCATCCAGTCTTGGGCTTTTTTGGTTGGTAGACTTTTGATGGCATCTTCTATTTTGTCACTTGAAATTGATCTGTTTAAATTGTGTATATCATCCTGATTCAATTTGGGCAAATTATATGACTCTAGAAGTTTGTCAATGCCTTTGATATTTTCTATTTTATTGGAATAAAAGTTTTCAAAATAATTTCTAATTATCTTCTGTATTTCTGTAGTGTCTGTTGTGATATTTCCTTTTTCATCACGTGTGTTAGTGATTTGAGTTTTCTCTCTCCTTTTCTTCGTTAGCATGGCTAAGGATCTGTCAATTTAATTTATTTTTTCAAAGAACCAACTTTTTGTTCTGTCAATGTTTTCAATTGTTTGTTTCAATTTCATTGATTTCAGCTCTGATTTTAATTATTTCCTGTCTTCTACTACCTTTGGTGTTGATTTGTTCTTCTTTTTCTAGGGCTTTGAGATGTAGTGTTAAGTCATTTATTTGTTGGCTTTTTCTTCTTTTAAGGAATGAACTCCATGCAATGAACGTTCCTCTTAGAACCGCTTTCATAGTGTCCCAGAGATTTTGATATGTTGTGTCTGTGTTCTCATTCATCTCTAAAAATTTTTTCATCTCCTCCTTGATGTCTTCTGCAACCCATTGTTCACTGAGTAGCATATTATTTAGTCTTCAGGTGTTGGAGTGGCTTTTACTTATTATTTTATCATTGATTTCTAATTGCATTCCATTATGATCTGATAGAATGCAGGGTAGTATCTCTATTTTTTTATATTAAGAGTTGCTTTGTAGCATAGTATATGGTCTGTTTTAGAGCAGGACCTATGTGCTGCTGAGAAGAAAGTGTTATTCTCTCAGTGAAGGATGGAATATTGTATATATGTCAGTTAAGTCTAAGTTATTGATTGTATTATTGAGTTCTATAGTTTCAGCTTTTGTTTGAAAGATCTATCTAGTGATGAAAGAGGTGTGTTAAAGTCACCCAAAATTATTGTGTTCTGGTCTATTGGACTCTTGAACTTGAGAAGAGTTTGTTTGATGAACATAGCTGCTCTGTTATTTGGGGCATATATATTTATAATTGTTAAGTCTTGTTGGTGTATGGTTCCCTTGAGCAGTATGTAGTGTCCTTCTTTGTCCTTTTTGATTGGTTTTAGCTTGAAGTCTACTTTATTTGATATGAGGATGGAAACCCCTGTTTGCTTCCACAGTTCATGTGAGTGGTATGATTTTTTTCCCAATCCTTCACCTTCAATCTGTGGATGTCTTTTTCTATGAGATGAATCTCTTGGAATCAGCATATTGTTTTTTTTTTTATTTTTTTTTATCCAATTTGCTAGTCTGTGTCTTTTAATTGGTGAGTTTAGGTCATTAACATTCAGGGTTATTGTTGAGACAAGATTTGAATTTCCATCCATTTTTGTTTATTTTTAGCATTTAACATGGCTCAGATTCTCCTCTGATTAGTTTTTCCTTTAGTGTAATACTTCTCTTTGCTGATTTTCAACATTGTTTTTCATTTCGTCTTCTTGGAATACTTTGCTAAGAAGGTTCTGTAGTTGTAAATTCTTTCTAGTTGTAAATTCTTTTTACCTTCTTTAATCATGGAAAGTTTTTATTTCATCATCATATCTAAAGCTTAGTTTTGCTGGATATAAGATTCTTGGTCGGTATCCATTTTCTTTCAGAGCTTGGTATATGTTGTTCCATGATCTCCTGGCTTTGAGGGTCTGGGTTGAAAAATCTGCTGCAATGCGAATTGGTCTCCCCCTATATGTGACCTGATTCCTCTCTCTTGCGGCTTTTAAGATTCAATCCTTATTCTGTAAGGCATTTTCATTATAATGTGCCTTGGTGTCGATCTGTTGTAATTTTGTTCATTTGGTGTCCTGTAAGCCTCTGGTATTTGGTTTTCCAATTCATTCTTCATGCTTGGGAAATTTTCTGATATTATCTCATTGAAGAGATTGTGCATTCCTTTGGTTTGAAACTCTGTGCCTTTTTCTATCCCAATAACTCTTGTTTTTGGTCTTTTAATGCTGTCCTATAAGTCTTGGATGTTCTGTTCGTGGTTTCTTACCATCTTCACTGTGTGGTCAACTTTAGTTTCCAGATTGGATACTTTGTCTTCATTATCTGAAGTTCTTTCTTCCAAGTGATCTAGTCTGTTGGTTATACTTTGTATTGAGTTTTTTATTTGATTTATTGTATCCTCCATTTCAAGGATTTCTGACTTTTTTTTTCCAGAGTCTCTCTCTCTTGAAGTAATCTTTTGCTACTTGTATTTCCTCTCTTATCTCTTTGTTGGAGTGATCAATTTTTGCTTGTATTTGCTCATTTAGGTCATTCTTTAATTCACAGGTCATTTTAATTATGAACCTTGTGAACTCCTTCCCTGATATTTCATCAACTTTGCTGTCCATGGGTTCTGTTATTATAGTATCCTGGTTTGTTTGGGGCACTTTCCTCCCTTATTTTTTCATGTTGTCTATGTGTCTTCTTTTCTTGCAGTGTAGATCTGAGATATTCCAGTTTCTTCCCTATATTCTTATAGTACCCATGCAGATTTTCTTTACCTTACCTTGATGTTGGGCTTCCAGACCTCGCTGATGTCTCTCAATGTATGCTACTGCATCTAAAGGTGGTGGCAGCAATAGCTTAGGTAACTTGAGATAATAGTTAAGGTGCCCCAAGATGGAAGCAATGTCTTACAGAGATGGGGCTGAAAGGGTGGGCCTCACACTCCCTTTGGGATGCCTGCTCTGAGATGTAGGTGCTTCTAGGCCCTGTCATCAGAAAGTTAGGGGCTGCTGCGTGGGGAAGGCTATGGTTGGTGACGGCTGCAGTGTCCCAAGATGGAAGTGGGTTAGACTTAGGCTGCCAGGTAGGGGGGAGCAAACTTGGATCTACCCTGGACCTGGGTCCTGCGCAAGTAGGTGTGGACGGATTTGGGCCAGGCCTGGCCTCCCTGGGTAGTCTGCTGGTCGGCAGAGGCAGTCCTGTGCCAGAGGCTGGGCTCTGGTAGGTGTCTGCCCCATGGGTCAAGGGGTAGACCCAGGCCTACTGTGAGCCTGGGTCCTGCACAGACTGGTGTAGGTGGATCTATACCAGTAGGAATGCACAGTCTCTTCAATGAGATAATCCTAGGTGTAGATTCTAACAGAAGATTCTGGTATAAAGCTGGAATAATCTCAGAGCCAGGGTAAATGAGAATAGACCTGTTTCTAGAAGGGGACAGCAAAGAACTAAGCTAGTTCTCATTCAGATAATGGTTTAAATCCCCACTTCCATCATTGACCAAAAAGCTTCAAGCAAAAAGAAAATTTGATAAAACATGTTCATAGTTGCTAGTTCCTGGAGGAAGCAGAAAGCATCAATGCTATGGCAGAAGTGAACCTTAATAAAGATATATAGCAATTTATTTCTGTAATTTCTTGACAATGATTATAAGACACGGTTGATTCTGTTGTGTCACTTTTTTTTTTTAAACAAAATTTCTCCCTGTACATTTATTGCATATTTAAATGTTTACCTTACTTAGGATTTAATTTGCCTTCACTCTATGTTTCAAATTTTATCTCCTCTGGTAATTTATTTTGAGTCACTGCCAATCTTTGTTAGTGAAGCTAAGACATTTAGCATTCTTATAATTTCAGCACTTTGGAAAAGGACCATGTTTATTTTGGTTGCAGATCCATGAGATGTTACTGTTAACAGGTGTGTAAAAAGGTCTTCCAGAACACCCTAGATTCCTGCTTTCAGAGAAGGGAGACAAAACAGAGACAAGTGGTTTAAGAGCATAGCCTCTGGAGCCAGAACACTGCTGAGTGTATTTCAGCTTTGAGACATACTAATTCTGCAGCTCTTAGGCAAGTTATTTAAATTGCCTAGGACTATTTCTTCATTTTTAAAACAGTGTTCTATTGACAGAATTAAGTAAAATAATGTAAAATGCCTGTCATAACGTCACTGTTACTATTTCTAAACTGCTCTATGAGAGTACTTGATAATAATATCTATTTTTAACATTCCTTTGTTGCTTTTCATTGTGGTCCTTCTTAACAATGCTCACACATAAGAGACATTTTTGAAAATGTATCAGCTGTTGAGTGCTTCCTTTTAAAATAATAAGTTCCCTATTGCAGAAAATAGAAAAAGGGGTGAACTCCTGATGAGCATAACCTTGCTGCAAATAGCAGACAGAAAGGAAACATATACAGACCATTCTTACTGAATAGAGAAGCAAAAATCCCAAACAAACCAAATTGATCAACAAATACAGCAATATGTAATAAGAATTACACATAATGACCATTTGGATTGATTCCAGAATTGCAGGATTGCTTTGACATTCCAAAATCAATATAACATTATATTAACAAAATAAATGAAATAAATAATATGGCCACCTCAAATAGATGCAGTAAAAGCATCTGATAAATTTTAATATACATAAATCTTTTTGCAAAAAGTAATTTCTTAGCAAACTGGGAGTAGTTGCTATATCTGATTTAAAAATTTTGTCAAAAAGCTACAGTTAACATCCTATTAATGGTTAATTTTCAGGTGTATCCCTATTGGGTATAGTTTTGAATGCCCAGAAGTTTTGAAATCTCCCTTAATTTCTAAATAGTTGTCACTATTAAGTATTTTTGTTCTTTTGGAACCAATGTATTCTCTTTTTATTTGGCTTTGAAACAGTAATACTTCATTAATATTTCTTACTCATTTTATTGTGAGTTTTGCCAAATAATAATTTATCAGGATACGTCTTTAATAATTATTTCAGATAAACAGGAATTTACTGTATGAATCTAATACCAGAGTATGATATACTTTATTATATCAAAATAGTTATAGAATAAAAATAAATGTATTTCTCTAAATATTTTAGTTACATATGAAGTTTTGTCAGAGTGGTGTCAGCCTGATTGGAATGGACCAGTTGTGTATTCCAGTGGAAAGCTAAACTATGAAAATGATTGTCTATAATCACTCTTTTTTAGGGGGCAGGGGAGTTACCAGGGATTGAACTCAGAGGCACTCAGCCACTAAGCCACATCCCCAGCCCTATTTTGTATTTTTTTAAATTTATGGACAGAGTCTAACTGGGTTGCTTAGCACACAGCTTTTTTTTTTTTTTTTTTTTTCTGAGACTGGCTTTGAATACATGATCCTCCTGCTTCAGGCTCCTGAGCCACTGGAATTACAGGAGTGTGCCACCACACCTGGCTACAATCATTAAAATTTATTAATTTTTTGCTATTAAAATTTTGTTTGATGTCCCTTTGAACATAGAGGATGGTATAATCTTTTAATTGTAGGAGTCTTAAAAATTAATTTCATGATGTATGCCTTCTATCAATGTGTCTCTGTTGTATGGTGGACATCCCTAGAAGACAACAGGGAGTAACGAGGTGCATGAGAAGTGGATAATGGATGAGAGTGACTGTTTTTATACAGTCATGTGAGTTTTGAGTCCTAATCTCAAATTCAAAGATCTATCCATGGGCCTTGTTGATGGGCTGCTCATTCTGTTATTTATTATTCATTGTGAATTTTATACTGTTTTACATTTAAATAAGCCGTGTTTCAATATCACATTAAAAGCAAATTTAAAAATTACATTGTTTCATATCTAATAAAATTTAGTCGGCTTATGTAAAAATCTCCCATTTTCATTTTCTACTATGCTTTAATAATGTGAAAAAGTCAATGTTGCTTTTCTTGGTTTTCTCCAAGGAGAGTTCAGTATATTTAAAATACTACTTAGTTATAAAACAACCTCATTGTATATAGCTTTTGGTGGAAAAATATTACATATATAACTAAAACATTTAGAGAGAGAACACTTATTTTTATTATGTTCTATTTTAATATAATTAAGCATTTCATACTCTGGTACTAAAGAGGTTCATACAGTAAATTCCTGTTTACCTGGGATAATTATTAAAGATGTATCCTGACAAACTTACTATTTCCATTATCTAAGGTTTATCATAACCAGATTAAAACCCCCCTTTTCAAAGAATACAGTAAAATATTTATAGCACTAAATCTCTGAGGAGCTTAATTTAATCATCGATGACTCAAGAAACAACTTGGAATTTTGCAGTGCCTGAATTCATAACTAAATGCTTATTATAGGATAAAACTGAAAATTCTAGTTATTTGAATTACTTATTTGGATTATGAGTAAGCTATATAATTTGTAAAGGTCATGAAGTCAGTGTCTTATATGCTCTTATTTTTTTTCCTTCAATCTCTCCCACACCTACTATGAAAATTATAGAAAAGAGAGGCCAAACCTTATCCCTTTCCTACCTCCAACTGGAAAGTAGATATTGAAAATTACTCCAGTTACTCTAGATCAGAGTTTATGAAAAATGATCTGTAAACCACTTGCTTTCAAATCATCAGGGATACTTGTTAGAAATACAGATTACTGAATCCTTCACCAAACTTACTGGATCACTGTATCTGGGAAAAATCCCAGGATTTTAACAAACTTTCCAGGTAATTCTGAATTAGAACCCACTTTCAAACAGCTTCTGGATCTGAGAAATATCAACATAGGGAGGATGATGGAAGCAACACCAAATAATTCTTCCCATGAATGTTGATACAGGAGAAAAGTGACAACAATTGAAATGGGTGTATTACTTCCCACAGAGTACAAGAATAGGAAATTATATGTTGTTGGACCAAATTAGAGGCAAAATTGGAAATAGTTCAGAGCTATTTCATCCATGTTGATAATATCAACACTTAATATATAGATTTTTCCACTATATTCTTTATAGACATGAAATAACATGAATTTAGCTGAGCCCATTCATTCATTAACTTGTAACACTATCATAAGAGTCTTTTTAGGCTTTCTTTCACCTAAATACCTTGGGTTGCAGAGCTTTAGTTGTGATAGTTATATATTTTTGTTAATGTGCACCAATTTTACTTGTAGTTTTTGTTGTAACTGTTAACACTGGGAGCAAAGCATAACATTTTTAGGAGGAACTATATTTTTGTCATTGTGAGAAAATAAGTGGTCAGTGGCTTTGCTTTCTCTGTGAGTTAAACATGTAAAATTTCTATCTTAATCACTCTTCCTCCAGTTAAAGGAGCACTGAGCAGCATTGTTTAGGCACCCTTTATACTTTTAGGAGTCAAAGGAGGAAAACTTTAGATTCATGTTCAGTTTTCTCTGTTGATAATTCAGTTAGTATCCACGTCCTGCCTAGTCTTCCCCAATGTTTCAGAGCAGAATTATAAAGTAGAAGAGACAAAAGTTAAAAGTTCTGCAGCTCTAGTTTGGATTTTCCCTTGGAGGACCTAAAGGAAGTTCCCAAGGGTCTTAAGATTTTAAATGGCGTGCCACCCTCCTGAACACACCTGCTTGACCTGCCTGCAGGTTGCACTACCACTTCAAATGGATCTCCTCCATTGAAAGGGGCCTCATAGTCTGCCTTTCTCTCTCCACACATTCCATGCACTGTCCAATCAAGTACAGCCACGGGCTTAGGCTGCCTAGACTACTTTGGAGAACAATTTCCCTGCCCTCTCACATTCACGTGTGTGCTTGTGGTTGTGAACTGACTCTCGTTATTTCCTTTGCTGTTTCCTATTCATTATTTCTCCAGTGGGAACCCTGAGCTGGAGTTCTCCTTTGCTGATTAACCCATACACTAAATATGTGCACGCACAAACACATAGACATTCATGCAAATTGCACAGTACAATACCAAAACTGTATTAAGAATAGAATACAGCCACAATTTTAGGAAGGCTTATGCCCCAGATTGAAAACAAGTGTGTCTGTAAAGAATATTTTGAAATCTTTACTGATCTCTTCAGGATCCACAAAAGTGTTAGACCAGCAAAGACTTTCTTTCATTTCACTGTGGTCACATGGCACATTTTTGTTCATTTCAGAATCTGCCTGTGAGAGAAATATGGAAGTAGGGTAGAAGAGAGCTTACTAGTTTCTCCCTAGGGCTGCTAGATTGGGCAAATTAAAACAATACCCAGTTAAACTTGAATTTCAGATAAACCATGAATACTGTTTTAGTGTAAGTATGTACCATGCAATATTTAGGATATATTTAGGCTAGAAAATTATTTGGTGAGTATCTAAAATTCAAATTTATTTGGGTATCCTGCATTCTATCTGGCATCTGTATTCCTACATATCTCCTTGTTCATCTCTAGTCACACTGCTGTCATTTTAGGATAGGGATCTTCATTACCTGAGTCCAGGTTTTCCAACACTCCTCTTCCTATTTGCCCCACTCTGCTGCATGATCAAACGGTTTAGAATTTATTTTCATTAAGTTTCTCTTTCACCAGAAATTTTATGATGACTCCTGTTACTTTCCAAAGTGATTTATAACCGTTATGTAGTGAATGTGTGTATGTGTAATCTTATGGGAGGTATTTACTTTTTATCAGAATTTCAATGAAACATCTTCAAGATAAATAATGTGGCTTATTTTTTAAAAAAGTAAGTGAATTTAGAAACATGCCAATTGCCTGAATCATGTCTTACTTTAGATATCAGTTTCAAATTCCCCTGGTTATGTAATTTGACTCTCACCAGCATCTTGCAGAATAGGTGGAACAGGTATTAATTTAATTCCATTTCAAGGATAAGGTAATGAAATCCCAGAGAAGTGAAGTGAATTATAAAGTCATGGATACATGACTGTTACATGGATAGTCAAAGTCTGAATAGAAATCTGCTACCTGTAAGTTTATTTCTCCACTTTTTATGAGTCAGCTTTAAAAAGTAATAGCCAATATTTGTATAATACTTCAAACAACAGGATTAGAACTGCTTTGTGTATATTCGAACCTCAAAAAAGTTGCTTTCCATCTCTGAAGAGACAAAGATCCATTTATTCCCACCTTTCAGGATTGCCACTTAGCTTATTTTTTACACATCACAAATATTAAGTGTTTGACTGTTTGACTTATAGAGACTGTGAGTGTAGTCACGATGGGGGGATATTGCTGTATTCCAGAGCCACTGTACCTCTATATTAGAGGCCATATTTTAGGGTAAAATTTAGAATTGATTTATACTCATAAAATCATTCTTAATATTTTATGTTCACTTATTTAAAAAGAATAAAAAGGTTATTCATCTATTCTGGATTGATTTTACACACTTTTTTCCTTTTCCATAAATCAAATGTATTACTAAAAAAAATATATAGCTTTACTTGTCTCCCAGGCCTCCATATTTACCCAATTTTCTTCCTACCTCTTTAGCCACATCTTTGTAGGGCCCTTGCTGGCTCTGTTATTAATCCATGGGCTTCTTATGACTTAAATGCTATCTCTGTGCTATCCCCAACTGAAACATCCTCCCATTCTTGTGAATTTTGAAATAGTCTATTTCAACATTACCTTGGATATCTGAAAAGCCGTTTCAAACTTAAGTGTGTCAAACTTAAGTGTTTAAAACAGATCTGCTAATATAATACACCATCTCCTACTCCTAAATCTTCCCTATCTTAGGAGATGGCTATTTGATGGTAATGCTTAGGAAAAAAAAATACAGAGACATTTTTAACTTACTTTCTTTCACACCACATCCAGTCTGTCAGCAAATCCAGTGGGGCCCCTTTTCATAAGTATATCTGCAATTTTATCATCTCCACTGTTTCCTCTCCACCCTACTCCTGATCACTATTCTCTTTCACCTGGATTATGAAGAGACTCCTTCTGTCTCTCCTGTCCACTCCTTATCAAATGAACAGCCAGTTATTGTTAAAATGTAAGTCAGATCATGTCACTGCTCTGCTTAAAACCCAGTGATAGCTTCCCATCTTTTTATAAAAGCCCAAGTTCTTATAAAGGTCCATAAGATCCTACATGTTTGCCTCTCAGGCCATATCTCCTAATCCTTTCCTGCCTCCACCTCTCTTTACCCTCTTCCTCCTACCCTGGCCTCCTAGATGGTCCTAGAGAAGAGGCTTCTTTCTACCTCGGGTGTGACCTTTTCACTTGCGGCTCTTTTCCCCCCTGGTTAGTTGCTTCCTTCTTTCAGGTCTTTAATGTCATTTCCCCAACCAACACTTTCAGCAACATTCCCTGCCTTATTTTTCTTAGTAATTATCACTCTTCATGCCAAACATGTTATTGATTTATCTTGTTTATGGTCTATCTAGCATATAGTAAGTCTTCAGTTAAGTATTTGATTGAATCAACAAATATGTGAATGCAAAGATTATTTTCTTTTGTTGGAAATATTTTTAAGATTACATTATGTATTTTGACAGCACTTTATAAATGGTTTCTGCAAAATAGTTTGAATAATCATTTAAATATGACTGAAGCCTTCTAATAATTACTTTGAGGAAGTTAAAACATTTTAAAAACAATTACTGTTGGTACTTTGAGTATAAATGTAAAAAGTAACTTTTAAAAATGTATTTTGAAAAGATCACTAAATCTGGACATATTTCCTTAAGAAGTGATTATGAATATAAATGTGGGACTATGAGCTGCAAAGAGAAACTGAGTCATGTCAGACAGGAAATCATATCAGATAAGGCTTAAAGGCAAAGAGTGACTTTGTAGTGATTGAAAGTTGGTAAAAAAATGATACTAGAACTATATTAATAGTTGTTTTGTACTTACCATGTGCTAGCATGGGACTAAGTACTAAGCTCCATGTGTACTAGCTACCTTTATTTACCATTTTATAGATAAGAATATAAAGGCTTAGAGAACCTACTTGCCTGCTGTCCTGAAGATTTGATATTGGAAGCCACACTTTAATCTAGATCTGTCTGATGCCAAAGCCCAAGCCTTTGATGCCTGAGTAGAGCTTCATTTTATGTAGGGACTGGGCTCTGTCCACAGTTCACATGGATGAAAGTTAGGCCAAGGTAAAACTATGAAAATCCCTTTAAGGAGGCATTATTTTGGAAAACAACATACCATTTCCTAGGAAATGGCCAGAATTTCCATCTGTGGTTCAGAGTAGCCACTTTGGACGAATAACAGATGAAAGAGCTGATTTGCAGTAAGGGATTAGTTGTGTGGAAAACACACACTTTTAGACACTGGACACATACCATGTGGTATGATGCTCTTAAGAAGCGCTTAAGAACAAGGCTGAGTGAAAAAATAGAATGAATAGCAGAATATTCCTGTACCACTTAAAAAGTTAATTCTTGCCCCCACCATTCCATGTTTGTATCCAGTTGATTTTGCATGTATCACTTTACATTAAAAAATCTTGCCCAAAGCCAAGCAGCTTTGCTGGTTTAGAGAGGATTACTTTATTCTTCACAATATTTAAAATCTTGTTAAATATATATTACTTGCTGTGGTATATCCAAGCCAAAGCTGGTAGAATCAGCAGCATATCAATCATTTCAAATTTCTTCAAAATTAATCAACACAAAGGCTTCAATTGTGTATCTGAAGAGGCCATCTGAGATGTAGACAAACCATTTTACCATTAAAATAAGAGAAATGCTCTCTTTAGTCTTCTTTGTTTAGAAGACCCACCTGATTTCCTGGTAGACAGCTCTTGGGATTTTAGAATATTTGGTGACTGATGGATGAAATTATGTCATGGTGATGGACATGACATCATTTCAGAATCTGAGAGAAAAATACAAGTGTGTCCCTTGTGTTGTTGAAAATAGTTCTTTTCAGCCCTATTTCCACTGCAGCAAACTGAGGCAGGAGGCACAATTCCATCCATTTACAATAGTGTTCTCAGAAGAGCTGAGAGTGATAGCATTCTACTTCCTGGGATAGAAACACAGAATTTTTGCAGTTTGAAATTGTGGTTTGAAAAATTTTCCTATAGAGAGTATATTTCATCCCCCTAAGAGTATTACCCTCACTTTCCAATTGATCATTAATTGTTTTAAAACAATGGCATTCGATATATGTCCAGTGAATTTAAGCACTAACTTAAGAGTTTTCTCTTTGGCTGGAGGCTTTGGAATGGTATTTAGTCCTAATGCATCCATTTTCCATTTGTAGTCATTGGTATCCATCCAGTTCCATGGAGGATGTGGGAAGAGGGCTGTCCCAAAGCTTTGTGCAGTGGCAGAGAGGATTTTATTTAAGAACTAGAAAAGCATATTAGGTTACAGCTTGGGTACCTGTCATGCTTACACACTCCTTTTGAACAGGGCTGCCTTAAGCATGGCCCCATAATAGTCTGCTTCTTCAGCAAATAGCTGACCATGTTCTGTACCATGTGACTCTCACATTTTAGCCACAGCTGAAGAACTAGAAGAGGGCACCTGGCTCAGGGGTGGTCAGTCTACAGACTCATAAGAATGGTGAAAGAATAAGATTCTCTCCTGGAGGGCATTTGATTGTGAGAGGACTGTATGGGAGCAGAAGTGGAAAGATAGGTAGAGAGACAAAACTGTGGTTGGATGATTATTGTATTCTCAAGACATTTTATGAAGAGTTGGAGCAGTAGTATTCTAGAGCTGGCTCTAGTACTATGCTGAGTTAGCTTCCCAATTTTGCCTCAGAGACATTAAATTGGTAAGAATATTACCAATACATCCCATAAATTGGTTAATGCTACAAATTCGCACCTCCTCCATACCTCTGGGTCCAGATATGGTTGTTAAATGTTTACCAGCACACCACTGGGGACGGGGAGGGATAGTATAGGCAGCAGGGGAAGTGATTATGTCTCCTGATCCTTTAAAATCAATGGTCAAAGTATTATGTTAAAATGATTGTTACTAAGGATACAATGAAAAAGACATTAGAGAAAGCATCGTGAAATATATGATTAAAATATTAATGGTTAAACTATAAAACTTGTAAGAGGATGATATAAAGGTGGCACCTTTCCTGTTTTCCCAGTTATTAAAGTCATAGGACCCATTCCCTAGATCCGAAAAGCATGATCTGACAAACCAGTTAAACTTCTGGTCATATTTCTACATTTTCTTTTCTTTTTCAGTCTTAATTTAGCATTTTATTTAATTGCTATTCTTTTCTAGTACTTGAGGTAACCTGAGTAAATACTTAAAGTTACTTAAAACCAGAAGAGCCCAAGGAGTATACTTTTTAAATGTCCTCCCTCCTTTTTTTTTGGTAATGTTGGGGAAATAGAACAATTTAGTATAGCAAAAAATATGGCCTGTGATACCAGCAGCTGCAGAGGCTGAGGCAGAAGGATTACAAGCTCAAGGCCAGCCTCAGCAATTTAGCAAGGTCTAAACAACTTAAGGAGACCCTGTCTCAAAATTTAAAAAAAGGTTGGGGGTGCTGGAGATGTGCCACAGTGGTTAAGTACCCTGGGTTGGATTCCTGGTACTTAAAAAATAAACAAACAACTGTATATGCACTTTGGAACAGTTTAAATTTCAATACTACCTCACCCCTTCCTAGTAGCATACTACTTATCTTAGACTCTTTAGCTGTAAATAGGGATGAAGAGAATAAACTCACAGGATTTGTAAGGATTAAAAATAGACATCAGGTATAAAACATCTAACTTAGTGACGGTCATTAACTTATGAACTCATGAACTTTTGTTCTTTTCTCAACTTCATTTACGTACTTAATTTAAGCCTTTAGAATAGCAATTAAAATCTGCAAATTTGATCAATTAACTCTTCACTTATAAACACAAATCAAGGTGTAATGACATTGCATTCTTCATGATTTTACATTTTAGTAATTAAGGTCATCCAACAGAAATATTTTAAATGTAGCCATAATTATTATAATCCTTTGAAACATGCTTTTCTCTATTAGGAATTTCCTAGATTCTAGTCTACAAATGGCTGTGCTCATTTTTGTTTTAAACATTTAAACTATGGGCAAAGAATTGTGCCAGGTATTCTGGAAGCAGTAAGAAAAACAGATGCTTATGTAATACAAGATTAAATATAGAAAAAAAAAAAAAAAGAATACTCAAGTTTCCTGGGTATTTCCTTGCAAATACCCGGTTCTAGGTACCTAATTGAATAGTAATGCTATGGGTCATTTGGTTTATTTACTATATTACAATTTATTTACCATCAGTTTATCTAAGTCACCTGCCCTTCCTTAGATTCCTTATCACTGTTAGTAAGTTTAAAGGTGAAATCTGCCCATCTGCCAGGCATAATTCATGGGGTGTGGTGCTTTTTAATTCCAGATGTTTTAAGGGAATCACTTGCAAATAGACTGATTTTTGGCTTACAGGCCTAAGTAGTCTGCCAGAATTGAAGCTGTTTTGAAATAAGGTTTCTGATTTTCAAATAAAGCATTTTCAAACAAATAGTGTTATGTACAAATTATCACCACTTTAGTTCATATTAGAATAATCTACCCTCTAAATCTATTTGACATTTACCCCTTAAACGTTTTGCATCAATAAATCTTTTCTGTAGCATCTTAAAATGTTCATAAGTAATTATATTTCATCCTACATCTCCGGGTCCTGTCCCATTTGTTAAAGTGAAAAAAAATATAGTAATTAAGACATAATTACATTGTCTTGGAAGGCTAAAGGTCATTTGGACTTGATTACTTTAGGAATTAGTGCCAAAGAAAAGTCAGGCAACTACAGGCTCGGGCCTGTAATTAACCCTCTGGGACTGACATTCTGGTCATCAGAGGTAGCACTTTTTGAATAAATTTCAACATTACACTTTAGACAAGCTCCAATAAATACAAGATGAGTTGTGTGAAATAACTGTGTGTTTGGAGGGCGAGAGACGAATGGAGGTTGGAGGTGGAGAAAGGCTGGTGTAAACTTCAGCATCTAGCTCTTGTGAAAACCTATTGTTCAGTCAGCTTGTCTGATTCCATATATGGTGTTCAAAATACAAGTTTGGAGAAAGACCTTTCTGTGCACACACCCAACTGTGGCAGGGGCCCCCTCACCTGGGTGGTGTAATCTGTACTATAATGCTTGTTCTGTATGTATAGAATACTTACGTGGATATTTTAAATGGCAACACAGCTTCCTTTTTGTTCCTCCTAACTTTTAAAAATCCAGTTTCTCTTTTGTGGTGCTGGGCATTGAACCCAGGCCTTTACACATGCTAAGCAAGTGCTCTACCAACTAAGTGATATTCCCAACCTGGCCATGCCGCTCCTGCCTTACCTTCCCATACATAGTAATTGCCAGAATTTTTTTATCCCCTCACTACCAAGGTTGTCAAGCCCTGACAGGTCTTCCTCTAGGTCACTGTCTCACGGTCCACTCCCTACATAGTTTTCTCCTTTTCCCAGTCGTATAGGACTCTCAGAACCTTGAAAAGGGTCGGGTGGGGTGCTGGGCTCTGCTCTTGGGCCCCAAAGTTGGAAGAGATGTTCCCGGGCAGGGGGAATCCCACCTTCCGCTCGCGCACGGCGGCTGGATGCCTTGGAGGCGGGAGTTGGCGGCCGCCGAAGCCCGGGCAGCGGGCCCCGTCCGCGGCCGGCGCGCTCCCCGGTCCTCCCTCGCTCATCTCCTATGCTCATATT
>NW_025999853.1:41741772-41759286 GCF_001458135.2 Marmota marmota marmota | reverse complement strand
GTCGGGCGGGCGGGGGCGGACGGGGAGCGGCGCGGAGGAGCGCCCCCCGGGGGCTCCGCGCCGCTGCCCTCCCTTCGTGCCTCCTGCGCCGCTGGGCCAGTCTCCCGCGGGCCCGGCTGGCATCTCATAGGCCAAAAATCGCAGAGATCCCCGAGTTTGCCAGGTACCAGTTTTGTTTTGTTTTTAAACGGAAAAAAGCATTTAAGTCTATTTTTTTTTTTTAAGTTTTACACTGAACTGTTTCAAGTCAAACTATGAATGTAAAGTCCTCATTCTACCTTATTAGGTTTAAGGCTAGAAGCCATTAAGTCGTAACTGTAAGGGTTTTAAAAGATAATTTTCTTCAAAGCATGTACAAAATACTGAGGAGGAATTAAGGTAAATGTGAAATTGCGTGAATTCTTTCTTTTGTGATGAGTAAACTAGCCGTCAAAGCTTCTTGGTTCTCTATTTTGTCTGGAATGGGAAGAACAGAAATTTACAGTTCCTGAGAGCTGAGATTATTTAGTAGATTTCAGTTTGCTTTTGTTTTTGTCATCAATAGACTAAGCTGTCAAAATAAGATTTGGCTAAGTAGGACACATTAATTAGTTGAAAGCTGACTCTTCTAAACATAGATTATATTCTCTGGTTTAGTATCCTATTTTCATTTGCAGCATAGGCAGCAAAATAGATTTTATAAGATAATTTTATGTATAACAATCTTCACGGTTCCTAGAACATATAAAACTGTCAATTAGAATTAATGGCAGATATTTACAATATTTAACTATTAAATGTGCAGCTTATAAATACTAATATAAGCAATGATATCAGTTTCATGTTTGTTTTGGGATAGCACTTCTTGGCAAACAACCGGTTCTAATTTCTCATTTTATCAATGGGCTTCTAAAAAATACTGTGCTGGCTGATAAAAAGTGGTTGTGGGCTGGGGATGTGGCTCAAGCAGTAACATGCTCGCCTGGCATGCGCGGGGCGCTGGGTTCAATTCTCAGCACCACATAAAAATGAAATGAAAAGATGTGTCCACAGAAAACTGAAAAATAAATATTAAAAAAAAAATCTCTCTCTCTTAAAAAAAAAAGAGTGGATTGTGTTGTAGGAAATACATGTATGCTGTGTGTGTGCTCACGCGTGCACATGCGCGTACCTCAGTTTGTTGACTTACCTAATAATTTTGGTAAAATAGCCCTTGATGACCCAAATCCACTGCTATGTGCCCCCTTGCCAGTAATTTTTAACAAGTTTATATTTGGATCTTTTAAACATAGATTCTTTTAATTTTGGTCCCAACTGGTGTATGAGTCTAATTTTTGGTGACTTTTACTAGGGCCTTTTGTGAATGTCTGGAATTTTTTCTTATTTTAAAATAAGTAGCTTTTAGCCATCTAGATTTTAACTTTTTTACAGTGTCTATATTGCCCATCCCCAAGGTTGCAACATAAAACTTTTACATTTCAAATCAACTTATTATTTTTACTCTTTCAAGGTGCTTATTTCAATATTATAACTAAAATGTTAACCTCTTAAGTCAGAAATCCTTACTGTTTTACTCAAGTAATGATAATATGCAAAGATTATCTGCAAAGTAGGATTCATTAGTTTTCTAATACATGTTTATTCTAATATGTATTTATTAAGCACAAGGAGAGACTAAATTATTGAGCATAGATTCTAAATCATCCAAAAGCAACCTTAGGAAATAATACTTTTTAGTTCTATCATAAACTGGTCACAATCCCTTTGATTTTATTCTCAACTGTCTAATGTATTACAGTTAGAGATTTGGTTGATGAATTTAGTTCCAGAGTTTAGCTTCCTTCTCTGTAAAATGATGAAGCTGGGTATAGTGTCCATGTCTCTTCTGACTCCAGGATCCTATAATATTGTTTTTGTTTATTTAACCCTGCAGAGCCACCCACCATATCTGGTTCAAACTTCTGATTGTCAGTTTCTGACTTGTTATACTTGTTAAGCTGGTCTAACTGTAGTTAGATCTGATGGGTGTGCATACAGCTTTGGGGAGCTCAATTCTGCCTCAAGATTGTCTTCATACACACAGAGTCCTTAGTATTAAACTTCGATTACTTTCTTCTCTTCATCTACTAGTACAAAGTGCTAGTTATGTTATAGGATAAATTCCCGATTGCTCTTTGTGGATAGTAAAGTTCAGGCCCTAACATCATTTTGATATTCAATTTTGGTTTTGGGGTTCAGGTTAGGGACACCATCAGAGAGCTACCAAACCTTCTGTGGTTGAGAAGGCTGTGGCTAGTTAGCTGGAAGCATTCCAAATGAAATGACCTATGTTGGGGTATCACCTTTTGATCCACAGAAGACTGAAGTGGATCGATCTACCTGTCTGATTTATTCAGAATTAAGTTACCTTTGCAGAGGAGGGTGATCAGCTAATTAATTGGCCATTTATTAGGTAACATTTCTTATTGTTGTACAGATAACTTAAGGTTTTTGTTTTTAATTTAAATGTTCTATTGTTTTCTGTTTCCTGGGAATAATGCATTTTCCTTTCGAAATGCTTAGCAAAGGCTCTGATCCCTGTTCACATATTCATTTGTATAGTATATCAAAGTCTACTTGTGGTTTTTAAGGAAGGAATAGAATTAAAGAAAAAAAGAAACTATAAAAAACATAGACCAGTAAAAATCAGTCAATTGACTTTATGGAAAATTTTGGTTGTTGCCTCATTTAAGTTTCCCTTGCAAGTAACAGAAATGAACTTGAACAAGTTTTAGCAAAAAGAAGGAAGGAAGAAAGGAATTTGTTGGAAGACTACTGGAAGCCAAGTTCAGACAGACCTTATCAGGTGGGGCCTGGGACCAGGGATTTGAAAACATGGAACATTCCCTGTCTCTAGTCTTCTCTCTCCTTGCATCTTTATTTTCTCTTAGCTGACCTTTTTTATTTATGTCTTTTTTGTTTGTTGTTTTTGATATTTGAATGTGGCTATTCAGCAGCTCCTGAGTATTTATATGTCCCTTGACTCCAAGCACAAGGAGAGATTAAATTATTGAGCACTGATCTTAAATTTCTGAGAGGAAGAGAATGGTAGACACTTTGGGTCATATGGTTGATCTAGATTTTTCCTAACGTTTCTTCTAATTCTGGAGTTATCTACAGTATGTAGTACGTGTAGATGGTTTGCATATACCTTATTACATTTTACATCATGGAGGTATTAGTCCTTAAAATGAATCATTTGTTCTTGACTGAAATGTGTATGGAACTGTGTGACATTGTCAGTGAAATCCTAGGACCTTAGTGCACTTCACATTATTGTAGTAATGCTGAAGAGGAAAGAAGCTTCTGGGGAGTAGACTGAGATTAGCACCACATTTAGGAATTATAAACTTGGCATGCAACTGAGGTAGGAAAATCCTGTCTGATAGCAACTAATCCATTCTGCAGATAATCATCTGCATATTTTCAGGAGTTCACTAGATAAAATGCCAAACTCAAATAGCTTTTTAGGATAAATTGATTTAAACTAATGTAATTAGAGATATTCTTAGAAATAGTTCAGGGACCAAGAATTCATCAGTTTAGGCTATTCCTGTGGCCTGCAACTATTCTATCAGATTGAAGTCCTTAAGACTTCTTTCAGATGGTGTTTTGTGAAGCCTTCCTCATCTTGTAGAATTTATAATTTCCTATACATTTTATACATTTTCTATAACAGTTTATACCTTGGTTGGCACAACTTTTACCACTGTGTTATAATTTAGTCTATATGTATTAATCTTCTTCATTAGACTAAATTCCTGTAGTCCAGTGAATCACTGACTTTGGATAAGGCTCAGGATCAGTTGTCTCAGGTTATATATTTTTAAAATATTTACTTTTTAGTTGTAGTTGGATGCAATACCTTTATTTTATTTATTTTATGTGGTGCCAAGATTGAACTCAGAGCCTCGTACGTGCTAGGTTCTCTACCGCTTAGCCACAACCCCAGCCCTGATTCAGGTTGTATTGATTTTTACTTTTTCAGATATTCTGATACTTTTGTGACATCTTACTTGCTACTACCATTTTCCTTTGACATTGGAACTCAGTCACAGTGCTTTTCTTTTATAGTCTGTTTCTTAGATTTTACAGGCTTTCCCATGAACATTCTGATTTTCATCGTGAAGATCAAATATATAGAATGATGGGATGTTTTCCTGTCAATTAAAATGGTACAGGGAGGGAGCATGTAGCACACTTATATGAAAGGGAGTAAACTTTTGTAGAGCACCTGACATTTATTTACCAGATTAGACAGAGAGCAGGCATAGAAAAATATTTGAGCATATTTAAAAAGGAATAGCAAGAAGACAAAGTAAAAAAAAACTTTGGTTTGACTTAGAACATGGAAACCTTTTAATGCTAGACCAAGGAATTTGGATTTATTTAGTAAGGAATGAAATTGAAGTTTCTTGATCCTTGAAAAGTCATAATTGGAGTTGAATTATAGGTTATATTATCTAATAATTCAGAGAATGAATTGAATTGGAAAGAAACCAGGGGATGAATAAAAAAGTGTTGTAAATGTTTTGATCAAAGAATACCTGAACTAGAGCAGTAGGTATGGGGTTGGAGAAGTATTGCTGAAGCACATTAAACAAATAAACAATTAGTTGGATATTGGGAAACAAGGGATGAGTAAAGGATGATGATAAGATGTTAAGACTGGTTGATTGAAAGAGTGTGAACTCAGGTTTGTGGGTAGGGTAGAAATGTTTTGTTTTAGGTCTCCTGTTTGAAGTGCTGGTAGGACATTTATATGGAAATGTGTAGTAGAATCAGATGGTGTGGGATTGGAACTTGGAGAGATTTTGGGCTAGAAATAAAACATGTATGAGTAAGGAGGTTTAAAAATAAAGATAGGAAGAGAGCATTAGTTGGCTGAAGTAAGAGGAAGGGTACAGGAAAAACATTACAAAGAAGATAGAATTTGATCTGGCTTTACGTTTTTCTTTTCTTTTCTTTTTTTTTTTGTTTCTTCTTTCTTTCCTTTCTTTCTTTTGGTTCTGGAACTTGAACCTAGGCAAGTGCTCTACCTATTAGCTACATCCTAGGCCCTTTGATCTGCCTTTACAAGATGTTCACTCAACTTCTGGCATTCTGTCCTTGAGCTTTCTTTGTTTAAGGAACATTGTTTTTTAATTCTACAAATAATATGTGGGAAAAATTGAATAAAGGATACTGTACCCAGAATGACCTTACGAAAGTACAAAATTGTTGCTGCTACTTTCTTGACTAACCCTCCTTCCATGGCATCTCAACTTTGTTAAGATAAAGAACGGATTCCTTGGTTGTTTTCATCATCACAAAACCTTGTTTCTTTCTATAATTTGGACTTCCTGCAAGTCATTCAGTTAGTGCTGAATACATATTCTGTCTCACACTCCTCCTCGTTCCTCCCTTTCTCTTCCCCAAGAATAGACAAAATGTGAAGATGTGATTTCCAGCAGATGGAGTACCCTGTGTACTTGAGAAGTCTTTTATGGGCACTTTTTGTTGTCAGGGTCAGGTTCTTAACCATAAGATAATTGTTGACAAGTTCCTAATCTTAAAAAACAAAAAATTATGATAAAAATTATTTCTCCCCCCCCCTTTTTTTGTTAAAATAAAACAGAACACGTTCCTTGTGTTATCTCTTTAAATGTCTCCTGTACAGGTATCCTGTACACTTGAGTTGGCCACACTGGCCATCATACGATAACCTCTGACACTTGGTAACCTCTGACACTTGGATGTGTTAGTTTGGAACAGCATTGTTATCTGCATTTGTATAATTCAGTTACCCAAATATGTGCTGATTTGGAAACTTTAGGACCTGAAGGTAAGCTGGGGGAATTTATCTTATGAGAGCCTTCATTTAGACAGATTATAGGTATTTATAAAACATGGAGATGACTACAGGTGAAACAGAATTAAGAATGGCATAAAGTGTTCTCAGAGTTCAGCTTCTAAACCAATCATATATCTTGATCCTCAGTTTCTAAAAATAGTACATTGTTCATAACATTTGTCTAAAGTGACACATTTATGTATGGCATAGAGTATTATGTATGGCATAGAGTAATTTCTGACTTGCTAAATTAAAAAAAAAATATATAAGAACTCTCTCAAATGCTAGTAGTTGTGCTTTTAGTAGCTCTTCACTGAGAAAGTACATAACAACTACTATAAAACTTTGACTTGCATTTTTAAAAAAATATGAAAGCATTTGTTTGGAAAGTGCACATATATAGAAATTATGACTTAGTCTACAGACAGCCATTGAATTCTTGTTTTATAGATACTCTCAGGGAAGTTCTGGCTTTGACTTCCAGTGGCTCATTATCATTTGCTTTAGAATGTCGGGGAGAGTTTTTGTTTGAAAATGTCAGCCATAACTGAAATTTTGGAATTACTGGAAGCTCCTCAATATACTCTTACAACACCTAATGCTTATTTTATAGCATGCAATATGTTTTATGCTGATTGGCCTACTGAACAGTCTCAGGGATTAGAAGTCAAATACAGTGTACAAATACTTTAAAAATTGCATTTTGGGGCTGGAGTTGTAGCTCAGCTGTAGATCGCTTGGCCAGCATGTGTGAGGCACTGGGTTCGTTTCTCAGCACTGCATATAAATAAATAAATAAATAAAATAAAGGTCTATCAACAACTAAAAATATATTTTAAAAAAATTTTAAAAATTGCATTTTCAAGTGTATGAGCATCATTCCTAGGACTGTAGAGAGATTTTTAAGATGAAATTTAGAAGATTATTTGCATATACATACATACATACCTACAGCTGTTACTGCTATGACCATAACATAACTGTCTTCTAGTACTATAAATTATATGATGAATCCTTGTAGTTTCTTCTTTTTATTTAAAGCAAAAAAAAAAAAAAAATCCTTCAGTATACGTGTTAAACTTAAGCCATTACCATTATTGAAAATAGGACTATGGTGCATGGTAGAGTCTATTAAAAGAAAAGCAGTACAGTCCTTGCATAAATCAAGAGTCCTACATTTTATGTTTATTCTTTCTTGTTTATTTTTATTTTGTTTGGTGGTCAGAGAATTTTGGTTTGGTAGGGCTTAGGGGGAAACTGTATAATGCCTATTATAGATGGATACTTAAATTAGTGGTGTGTAATTGAGAAAAAGTACAGACATATCTCTCTGGACATCATCCAGGGGATTAGACACGACAATGGGTGAGAGGCCATGAGTGGTCTTGGATTGCTAGTTTCACAGTAATTGAAAGCAAAAGATAAAAGTGCACCATAGTCCTTGTTTCTGATTTTTTTGGTAGATGAATATGCCTTCAACTCAGGCTGCCTTCCAGGAAGAGAATGGGTTGAGGACAGAGGATGTTTGTCTATAAATAGAGGTATGTGAGAAATTGCAAGTTCATTTGAGTATTTGCATCCTGTGTTCATGATCAGGTTGCAAGGGAATCAGGCATAAGAAGAACACTGGGTGGTGAATTGGGAGATTGGGTTTTCCTAGACCTGTTCTTATCTTAAGTGTCTTGGTTTTAATATCTGCAAAATGAATGAATTAGACTAGGTAATACCTGGTGTTGCTTTTTGTTTAAGATTCTGTCAGATCTGAATTGTCTAAAAGTCTCCAATAGCTTCCATAATTTTTAATGAAAATAACATGATTAGTTAATTATAAAATTCTCTTTTTCTTGTTATGTTTTGTTCAAGTTGCACAAGCTATTTTGTTGAACTAACTACAAATGCTCTCTAAGATCTGTTTGTACTTTATAGCCTAGTGTGTCCAGTAATTTGATCTACAGGCAGTTACATAACCCTCTTAAAAATTTAGTATTTATTTAAATGATAGATTATACTATACTACAGGTATCATATTGAATATCCCATCTGAAATAATGGCATTAAGCACCAGAAATCAAGTCTGTTATTCTGTATACATAGCCAGTAATTACTTGTCTATGCTTGAAAATAGATCTCAGATGAAAAAGTCCTCTTTTAACAAAGGTATACTACCAGTGGAATTTGCCTTTGACCATCTTAGAAATATATTTAACTCTTAGCACTGCTTAATCTTGATTTTAAAGATTTGAAAGTAAAGATTGAAAAAATAAATCTTCACTATGAGCTTTAAAGAAAAAATGTTTTATTGACAGGCAAAAAGTATGTTTTCTTGCCTTTAAAATTTATTATTAAGTTTTTTGTCTTTTTTAATCATAAAATACTTCATTCAACAAATATAAAATGTACATATAAGGAATAAAAAATGATGTTTTAAAAAATTAGGCTGCTCTCACCAGCTTCAGAATAGAATGCTAAAGCTGCCTCTGTGATTTTTGTCAGTCACATCTTCCTTCTGCTCAGAGGTACCCGCAGTCCTACATTTTGTGATTTTTATTTAATGATACCTGATAAACTCTTGCTCTATGCTTTTACTATGGATGAGTCTCTGCATATTACATTGTTCAGTTTTGCATGCATTAGAACTTTAGAGAGATGGTATTACCTACTGTATATCTTCTGTAGCTTGCTTTTCCCATATAGTATTATTTTTGCCATCTGTATTGCTGTGTAGAATTCATTTTTCATTAAATCAGCATTTCTTTTATTATCCATGTTTTTCTACTTTTAATTTATTTATGCTTCTTGCACATTTGTTGAGTCGGATTCTTGTATTTTCCTATCAAGTCAAATCTTTGCATTTTCTTCTGTTGCTTTTAAGCTTTATCATCTCTATAGTAAGTAACAATAATAATAGTGATGATAATTGTGATAAAATCATAGCAAATACTCACGTTACTGTGTTTCAGATACTGTTTTAAGCATTTATATTTACATGTATCAACTCATTGAATGTTGGTGAAAATTTGCCAAGGAGGTACAGATTTTACTTTTCATCATGATAAAGCATAGGGAAAAAATATTAGGGACTAAAAGCACAGAGATGTTCAGTAATTTGTATGACCATGAGTTAAACTAGGCAGTCTGGCTACGAATGCCATGCTTTTATCATTTCACTGTTTGACTCCGATGTAGTCTTTTCTTTTTTTCCCATTTAACTTTTTAAGGTATTAAAAACCTTGCTAGGACATTAAAAAGGAAATGGCTCTCACGCGATGTTCAATTGGGTTTTCCTGCACGAACAACACCTGTTGCTCGAAGTCATGCCACAGTTTAATTTGCTTCATGGTTAGAACATGATTTTCTTTTTTAAATTATAAAATTTTTATTAAATCAATCTTAATTATCAAATAATAATTATATATAATTATGGGGGTATGATGTGATGTCTTAATATATGGTATACATTGTAGAAAGATTTAGGCAAGTTGATTAATATTTCCATCACCTCACCAATTTATTTTTTATGGTGAAGACTTTAAAAATCTATTCTTTTAACATGTTTTAATTATACAATGATTATTATTAACTGTGACATTAACCATAAAACTTATTACTCCAGTCCAACTGAAACTTTGTATTCTTTCATCAACATCTCCCTTTTTCCATTCCTCCTCTTCTCCCCAGATTTATTTTCAATCTTTCAGTTTATACAAATTTGTTTGATTCTACAGGATTTATCATTGTGTTTTTTCCTAATTAAAAAGAAAAATATACCTTTTTCATAATTTGAAATTTTTTCTGTTTTTAATTTTTGGTCTGTGGTTTAGACTTGAGTTCCTTGATTTCTTTTGCTTGTTTGGGCCAGTTTCTTTATATTTGCGCAGCAGCATTCTATTTTTATAAACATTTGTATGGTCTTAGATGAATCAGTAATCATCTTGAACTTTGTAATACTTATTTTATTAATTGCTAATCACTTTCATTGTGAAATTACAAGGGGAGATTACAAAAGGAAAATGGTTAAATAAAAGAAAGTTCTTGATAGTGATTGGAAACTACCAGTTTGACCCAAGACCCTCAAATTTCAGAAGAAGAAACACATTGGCATTCAGAAATAAAATACGTTTGTATCATGACTTTCTTGAAAAGCTTTTATATTTCCTAAAGTAGCTAATTAATTATATTTTTCTCTTACATGCTGTTTTTTGATGTCTTTAAGTTTTTCCAAGCTCTTGCATACTTTCCTAATATCCCTTATTTAAATGTGCTCAAATTTCTCTCATCTTTAAAACAAACAAAAAGCTTGTTCAACCCAACATCCAATATGATCAAGCTATTCTATAAGTTGTTTATGTCCTTGCTATCTCTCTTTTTCTGCCCTCCATCTAAAAATATGTATTTAGCCCTCTTCCATGTCAGGTACTGACTTGTCTAATCTCAGGGGACACAACATGAATCAGAGTGACACAGGCCTCATTCTCAGAGGCTTTTCTATCCACTTTGGAGCTGCTATGTCCTGTTGTAGAAAGAGCAAGAAGATCATTTTGTAGTAAGAGAAAGAGTATGATTGGAGTTGAGAGTCAAGAAGTGGGCCAGATCACATGGGACTTTAAGATCATATGAGGTGTATAGATAGTATGTTGTATGATAGAAGAAGCAGTTGGGGATTTTAAGTAGGCAATGAGGAGATCTGATTTGCATTTTCAAATACACACTCTGCATGCTATATGGAGAATGTAACATAGGGGTTGAGAATAGAATCAGACAAATGTTTAGGGTTGGGCTGGTGAGTTGATAATGGTTGGGCCAGGATGGTGGTGCCAGAACTGAAACCTTGCTGATTGATTGGGCATAGGATTTAAGGAAGATAGAAGAACCATTCATATTCTACTGAAATTGCTTTGGTTGAAGCCACTTATGGTGCTCATATCATTAAACTCAGTGGATTCAGTAGTTTCTAATAGCATTGGTATTGTTAGATGTGCAATCTTAGGCAAAAATTAATTAGATTGACTGTGACTCAGGTTCTTGTAGAATGGAAATAAGATCATACCTATCACACATAGGCTGTTGTAACCATTAAGTGAAAGAATAAATGTGGATTACTTAGCACATCATCTTCCACAGAGTTAATTCACAGTGTTAATATCATCATAATCATCATCTTTGTCATTCTGGGACAGTACTTTCCCATCTCTGACCATTGTTTTTTCTTGGTCTTTTTCGCTAGTTCTTTCAGCTTACCTCCATGTGTTCCTCAAGGCTCTGGCATTTTTTTTTCTAATTTAATACATATTCTTATACAACATTATTTACTTTTGAGCTTCAGTTCTATCTGCATGTAATTACCCACCCGATATGTCTATCTGTTAGTTCTCTACCCTAAACTATAGCCCATACATCCACATACTTCTCTATCATCTCTACCTGGAGGACTGTCTAAGGTGCCTTAAACATGTCAAAAATGGAACTTCTTTTTCAACCTGAACTTAAGCCTTTCCTCTTTGTTCTCTAGCTCAGTAAATGGTCCACCACTTGCCCAGTTTTCTGTAAGTCTCCTAATTAGAATCACTACCTTTGGTCTTATGCTATTCCTGTCCATTTCCATTTTTATCATCTTCATTATTTAATTTGCAAATCTGATCATGTCACTGTCCTTTGGTTAGTTCCCTTTCTTCTTAGGGTGAAGTTCTAAATACTTTTTCAAGATTGTTGAGAGCCACAACCAAGTCAAGGTGGCGCCTGGCATTTTGCCAGAAGGAGTGGTTGAGAAGTAACGCCCAGCGAGCCATTAAGATGATGATAATTAAGTTAAGCTGTGTATAGTTATTAAGATAATGACTGATTGCTGTAACTGGATGATGCTAAATTGAAACAAGCTGTGTATTCAGTTGTGTATATAAACCTCTGCTGTCCGGCAATAAGGCGGCTCCTGCTACCTCGGGTGCCTGCTACTTTTGAGTTCCCGTTGAGTTCTCGCGGAGTTCCCGTTGGTTCTCACAGAGTTTCGGTTGAGTTCCGGTGGTGTTCCCATGGGGTTCTGGCAATAAAGTAGTTCCTGTTTGAACCTACAAGTGGCTCGTGACCTCCTGGTTATTTTGTGCCCAGCCAGACTGCGGCACAAGATTTGTTTCTGTCAGCACCATCATCTCCCCTTTCACTCCTTCCTTACATTTTTCAGCCACACTGCTCTTGTTGAGAAGAGGAGCTTCAATGAGCTATGATCTTAATTTGGGACCACTGTATATCTTTCTCTTTGTTTGGAATACTTCTCTCCTCCTTCTTAAACTGGGTGTAAGTCTTAACAGTTATTCTTAGTTTCAATGTTATTTCTTCTAGAACACCTTTCTCATACCCCCCTCTCTTCCTCTGTTATTTAGGATCTTTATTTATTCTCTACCTCTATGTAATCTTTATTGCATTTCCTAGTAATGTCTTTCATTTTCACTAACCATAACTTCCAGGGACCATGTTATCTTTTTTCACTTTGTCCCCAGCATCTGCTTGTTAAATAGAACAAGGAATGAGTACAACACAGGCTTGTCCAGTTTGGGGAATTGGAGACCTTCTGAGTTGGGTGTGCATTTGTCTTAGTCACTCAGAATTACAAAAGGGTAGAATAGAAAAGTTTAGAATTACCCTAGATTCACTCTCAGCGCTCCAGTGGCCTCTGAGTGGAGAGGAGGAAAGTAGCATGAGGGCTGCAAATGGTTCTGAAGATACTTTCTTGGTGTTGAAGTTTCTTCTCTCTGATTGGAATGCCACCCAGAGTTTGCAGGGCAGTGACCCTAGTACTTAAGGATATGCTGTCTTTTTCATGTCCTTCCTACCTATGTGAGGTAGCATCCACTGTCGGAAGTCCTTGCCAGAGTTGAGCATTGCTGAGCTTTACCTTTGTAGCCACACACGTAGACATAGCTTAGCAATCATGTGCTGGTTGCTAAGCTTTCCAAACCTTGTAGATTATCTTGCTGGCTTTTCCTTCTCCTGTTTAGAATCCTGGTGGGAATTTGCTGGACTCTGTTCCTCTAACTTGCAGGGACAACGGTCATGAATTAGATGAGTTAGGGGTTGCCTTTTCTTCAGTATTTCTTTCTGCAATTCAAAGTTTTTCAAAGTGAGTTTTATTCTTTTTTAGTTTCCAGGATGATATAGATCTTATATGTTTTTATAGTCTATTCACCGTTTTGAGAGGAACTGATAAAATCTGATTGAAGGAAAACATAAATTCTCTTCTGGAAGGTATTTATTTATATTGCCCCTTTTGTCTTCATGGGTGTGCACATGTATGAGCAGTCTTTTTCTCTCTCTTTTTAAAAAATCCCTCTATACCATTCATTTTGTAACGCTTTATAAGAGTCATTATTTTTAATAGGCACATTTAAATTATTTATGTTTTATGGGATGAACATATTTGATGACATTCTTTGTCCTGTTATTTTATGCTCTTTTGTAATATTTTTGCCTTGGTTTTCAGTCTTTTGTCATATGGTTTTTGTGTTTTATTTGTTTTTATCTTTTATAGGAATTTAGTTTCTGTGACCTTAAAAACATTGCTGAGCTTTACTTAATCTGATTATTTCCCTAAAAAAATACAACAGCATTTGACCCTTTTCTACAGAAAAAACTTAAGATCCTTTTGTTTTTCTCTGCTCTCCTTTATTAATGAAAGTGACCTTAGTTCAAAATGATTATTGTTGATTATTGTTATTTTTATATTATACATTCTCCCTTTTTAAGGATTATTTTTGTCCTTTTCATTTTATCATGTAACATCTATGGTATGCAGTTATTACCGCCTATCTTTTTATCTTAATTTTTCCATCTGTAAGGATATTTTTAAAAAATATTTTTTAGTTGTAAATGGATCTTTTATTTTATTTATTTATATGTGGTGCTAAGGATCGAACCCAGGGGCTAACATATGCCAGGCAAGTGCTCTACCACTCAGCCACAACTCCAGTCCCTGTAAGAATATTTTGGTACATACCTTGTTTAACAAGGGTACATCCTTGAGTTGATGTCTTTTTTTTTTTTGGTAGGGAAGGATGTATGCATGTTTTATTTCCTGAGCTCCTCTGTTATCTTAGGTAATTTAATAAAGAATATTATATACCATGTTAACTTTCCCTTGCAAAACAACATTGAATTGATAAGAGAATTTTTAAAAGGCATAATTTGATAATTAGGAGGCTGGAAAGTTCTTCGAGAATAACCTGAATGTAAATAATATTGTAATTATGGAATATAAAAAAGTTGCTAGCATTCTATACAGAAGAAGAATCTGTAATGATAGAATGTACTGGCATTCAGTTAACAAATTAGTGCCACTCCCAGGGTTCTTTCTGGGTATTCAAATAGTATATATAGTTATCAGGGTTATAATGTAAAATTATAAGTCCTTAAACAGGTTTTGTTTGTTTGCTTGTTTCTTTCTTTTCCATACTGGGAATTAAATCCAGGGTACACTTAGGCTAGGTAAGCACTGTACCACTGAGCTGCTCCATGCATCCCTTTCTTAAAAATAAGTTATTTTGAGACAGGATCTTGTTAAGTTGCCCAGGATGGCCTCAAACTTGCCATCCTCCTGCTTTGGCCTCCTGAGTAGTAGGAATTACAGGTATGTGCCTCCATGATGGGCAAGTCCTTGAACAGTTTATCTTTGAATGAAAGTGAGTAATTTTGCCAGTTTTAGTTGAATGGCAATGATAATTTATAACTCCTGTTGGACGGTTCAAATTGAAATTGACCCAAAGTTTATTTTGTCAAATTCCTCTTATTAGTGTACATGCCTCATGTATGTATAAAGTTAGGTCACCCTGATTAAAACAGTTGATGCAAAATTTGAAGTTTTTCCTTCTTCTCAAAGATAATGGTTTTTCTGAAATTCCTAAAACATAATTGCTTAAATGGAAAAAATATATACATATTTTTATTAATGGTACTGGGGATTGAACCCAGGGTTTTACACATGCTTGGTAAAGTGCTCTCCCACCATGTCACATCCTCAGCCCTGGAAAAACGTATCTCAATTGAGTTATCTGTTAGATACTCACCTTATTCTTACTCTGTCCAAAACGAAACTAAATTCTCCAACTCTCTCTTTCTTATACCTCCTCTTTTGTTATTCAGTGGGGGAAATAAAATCCACTGCTAGATAGCTTTTTAAAAAATATCTCATTTAATCTTTCTGAAGCTTAATGAAGTAAGTGTTATGATCTACATTGTGCAGGGAAGGAGACAGATCCTTAGGAAACCGAGGATTTTGTTTATTTATTTATTTATTTGTTGCAGTCCTGAGGATTGAACCCAGGGCTTCATGTTCACTAGGCAAGCACTCTATCACGGAGCCACATCCTCAGGCCTAAAACTGAGGATTTTAGAGGGTAACTAATTTTTCAAGATTATTCAGCTGATTGAGTCAGAATTTGAATGCAGTTCCTGTATACCATGCTGTATAAACAGAAATATAGGACTAGTTCTATGGGCACTAGGACACTTTGTACAAATATAGGGAAAACATTTGAGTTCAGTTATATTAAAACATTTATTGAGCCTTTATTTTATGGAGATGAAATCCCACCAAATATTCCTTTTTTGGGGGTGGGGGGATACCAAGGATTGAACTCAGAGCACTCAAACACTGAGCCACATTCCCAGCCCGTTTTTGTATTTTATTTAGAGACAATGTCTCACTGAGTTGCTTAATGTCATACTTTTGCTGAGGCTGGCTTTGAACTTGCGAACCTCCTGCCTCAGACTCTTGAGTTGCTGGGATTATAGTCATGTGCCACCACACCCAGCCCACTGAATACTCTTAAGGAGCTTATAAGATAGGCAGATTTGTAAACCTAAAATTCTAGCTGCAGTAATACATTATAGTAATAGAAGTGCTGAAATATAAAGTAGTGCAGAGGAGAAATACATTCTTTTTCTAATAGAAGGAATGGCGAGAAGGAAATGGGAGATCCTTGTGAGGGAAATGATACCTAAATATAAACTTTATATAAATGATATGTACACAATTTCCTGCCTATAGGAATGATGTCTAAATTGGGCTTCAAAGTTAAATATGAATGCATTCTGTATATAATATAGAGGATATAAGTGGTATGGTGAGGTTATAAAAGATGTATGGGAAACTATAAAAAGTAGTTGGTTATTGTCAATATTTATTTGTTCAGTAAATACATATTGAATTTCTACTGGGGGCTAGGCTTTGTGTGAGGTACTAGAGAAAAAGTAAGGATAAGAGAGTGCATGGAACATAAGAGTATACTAGGTTGTATCGAGGATTAAAGTAGACATAGGAAAAGAAAGAAACCAAGTAGGTCTTAAATGGCAGGATAGATTGAATTTTTCCCTGTAGGTGTTAATGAGCCATGAAGTATTTTAGATTGGGTTATAGCACTGTTAGAGCCAGCATGCAGGGCTTTTGGTTACATGTGGAGGAAATCAGATTATGGGCAGTAAGAGGCACATAATCTGATGAGAGATGAAAAGGTGTATTTGAGTACCCTCTTGGAAATAAAGATAGTACTTAGTGTTGTTTGGATATAATGGTCATTAGAAGAGAATCAAGGTGACTTTCAGGTTTGTGGTTTCATTTGGGTAAATGGGAGTCCTTTTTAAACATAATTAGGAATACAGAAAGAATAACAAATTAGTGAAGAAATAAAGAAATAATTGAATTGAGTTTGGGATAAGAAAAATAGTTTGGATCCCAACGGCATTTCTTGTAGAAATAGAGAAAGCAATCATGAAATTCATATGGAAAAATAAACGACCCAGAATAGCAAAAACAACTCTAAGCAGGAAGTGTGAATCAGGCGGTATAGCGATACCAGACTTCAAACTATACTACAGAGCAATAGTAACAAAAACAGCATGGTACTGGTACCAAAACAGGCGGGTGGACCAATGGTACAGAATAGAGGACACAGAAACCAATCCACAAAACTACAACTACCTTATATTTGATAAAGGGGCTAAAAGCATGCCATGGAGGAAGGATAGCATCTTCAACAAATGGTGCTGGGAAAACTGGAAATCCATATGCAACAAAATGAAACTGAATCCCTTTCTCTCGCCATGCACAAAAGTGAATTCAAAATGGATCAAGGAGCTTGATATCAAATCAGAGACGCGCCGTCTGATAGAAGAAAAAGTTGGCTACGATCTACATACTGTGGGGTCGGGCTCCAAATTCCTCAATAGGACACCCATAGCACAAAAGTTAATAACTAGAATCAACAAATGGGACTTACTCAAACTAAAAAGTTTTTTCTCAGCAAAAGAAACAATAAGAGAGGTAAATAGGGAGCCTACATCCTGGGAACAAATCTTTACTCCTCACACTTCAGTTAGAGCCCTAATATCCAGAGTATACAAAGAACTCAAAAAATTAGACAATAAGAGAACAAACAACCCAATCAACAAATGGGCCAAGGACCTGAACAGACACTTCTCAGAGGAGGACATACAATCAATCAACAAGTACATGAAAAAATGCTCACCATCTCTAGCTGTCAGAGAAATGCAAATCAAAACCACCCTAAGATACCATCTCACTCCAGTAAGATTGGCAGCCATTATGAAGTCAAACAACAACAAGTGCTGGCGAGGATGTGGGGAAAAGGGTACACTTGTACATTGCTGGTGGGACTGCA
>NW_025999853.1:41645106-41737990 GCF_001458135.2 Marmota marmota marmota | reverse complement strand
GGTAGTAGAGGATAGGAAAGGCAGCAGAACACAACAGACACTAGTATGGCAATATGTAAATCAATGGATGTGTAACTGATGTAATTCTGCAATCTGTATATGGGGTAAAAATGGGAGCTCATAACCCACTTGAATCAAAGTGTGAAATACGATATATCAAGAACTATGTAATGTTTTGAACAGCCAACAATAAAAAATTAAAAAAAAAAACAAATTAAAAATTTTTAGGAGAAAAGTACTGAGGGGTTATATTTAACAAAGAAAACTGACATAGTCATTATGTGATGGAATCAGTGGTTAAGAAAGTGTTGTTACTTCAACCATTGATTTAAAATATTATAAAAAATAAAATTTGCTTTTCTGCCTTAAAAAAAATAGTTTGGAGTATATGTGGAGTATTTAGGTTCATTTAAAAACATGATTTAATTAATAAAGAAAACCATAGTAGGACAAAGTAGAAAGAACATTATGCAAAATATTTTATTTCTTTCACTTTATGAACTTCTTTTGGACTTACCCCTCTCAAGACCAATACTTGTCAAGTAGTTGATAGAGGTCACAAAGATTTACTTTTTGGTGAGGTTCATTTTGTAAAATTTCTCTGTTATATGCTATATCAGATCAAATTTCTTATTTTCTGCAATAGAAAGTTAACTTGGAGGGAGGGTTGCTAAAATTCTGATACAACAAACATTTATTTGCAATTTCCAGTGCTGAAACTTTCTATTCCTAGAATGGTGACAAAGTTCTGATTGTAATATTTTAAATATGATTTAAGGACATGTCTTAGGGCTTATATTTAACTCATTAAAATTATTTCTTAGTGAAAGAAGACCCAACTTAATAAAATTAGAGATGGAAAAAGAAGATATCACAACAGACATTATGGAAATCTAGAGGATCACTAGGGACTATTTTGAAAACTTATGTCCCAATAAAGTGGAAAATCTAGAAGAAAGGGATGCATATCAAGATATATACACCCTACCAAAATTGAACCAAGTTGAAACCTGATACTAAAACCGGATAAGAGCACATGTAGGAAATAAAACTATAGATCAGTATCCTTGATGAGCATAGATGCAAAAATCCTTAACAAGATACTAGGAAATAGAATTCAATAACACATTACAAAAAGTATACATCATGATCAAGTTGGTTTTGTTCCAGGGATGCAAGGAGGGTTTGATATATACAAATCAGTCAATGTAAATAGAACCAAAGACAGAAATCACCTGATTACCTCAATATATGCAGAAAAAGCTTTTGACAAAATTTAGCACTCATTCATAATAACAACCCCAATAAAATTAGGGATAGAAGGAACTTAACCTCAACATTATAAAGGCTACACATGACAAACCCAAAGCCTTGAATGGGGAAAAACTGGAAGCATTCTTTCTAAAATCAGGAACAAGACAAAGATGTCTACTTTTATCATTCCTAATCAATATAGTGCTTTAAATTTTACACAGAGCAGTTAAACAAGAGAAGGGAATAAAAAGATACAAATAGGAAAGGAAGAAGTCAAATTATCACTGTAAAGAGGTGATCTTCTCTAGCAAAAACAATGCTAAGCAGGAAGTGTGAATCAGGCGGTATAGCGATACCAGACTTCAAACTATACTACAGAGCAATAGTAACAAAAACAGCATGGTACTGGTACCAAAACAGGCGGGTGGACCAATGGTACAGAATAGAGGACACAGAAACCAATCCACAAAACTACAACTACCTTATATTTGATAAAGGGGCTAAAAGCATGCCATGGAGGAAGGATAGCATCTTCAACAAATGGTGCTGGGAAAACTGGANAGAGGTGATCTTCTCACTGTAATGAGGTGATTCTACACGTAGAAGATCCTAAACATTCCAACAGAAGACTTCTAGAGCTGATAAACAAATCCAGCAAAATAGCCAAATACAAAATCAACATACAAAAATTGATAGCCTTTTTGAACACCAAGAATGAGTCCACTAAGAAAGAAATCAGGAAAACTGTTCCATTTGTAAAATCCTCAAAATAAATAAATAAATAAAGCAGAATAAGGCTAACCGAAGAGATAAAAGACCACTGCAGCAAAAGCTACAGAACAATGAAAAAAGAAATGAAAGAAGTTGCTAGAAAATAGAAAGGTCTCCCATGTTCATGGGTAGGCAGAATTAATACTGTTAAAATGGCCATGTTACCAAAAGTGATCCACAGATTCAATTGCAATCTCCATCAAAATATCAATAATATTCTTCACAGAAACAGTCCTAAAATTCATATGGGAGAGCAAAATATTCAGAATAGCCTAGGCAGTTCTGAGTGAAAAGAGTAATACTGTAGGCATTTCAGTATCTGATTTAAAATTATACTACTGAGATATGTTGACAAATACATCATGAAAACAGACACATAGACCAATGGAACACCATAGAAGACACAAAGATAAACCCACACAGATACAGTCATGTGATCCTTAACAAAGATGCTAAAAACATACATTGAAGAAAAGACAACCTTTTAAACAAATGGTGCTTGGAAGACTGGATATTCATATATACAAGAATGAAACTAGATCCCTATCTCTCACCTTGTGCAAAAGTCAACTCAAAATGTGTCAAAAACCTAGTAATTAGACCAGAAACTTCGCAACTGCTAGTAGAAAACACAGGGGAAACACTCCAGTAGTAGGTACAGGCAATGACTTCTTTTTTTTAAGATTTTTTTTTTTAAAGAGAGAGTGAGAATTTTTAATATTTATTTTTTTAGTTATCGGCGGACACAACATCTTTGTTTTGTATGTGGTGCTGAGGATCGAACCCGGGCCGCACGCATGCCAGGTGAGCGCGCTACCGCTTGAGCCACATCCCCAGCCCAGGCAATGACTTCTTGATAGCACTTCTAAAGCCCAGAAAGTAATAGCAAAAATTAAGAAATTGGATGACATCAAAGTAAAAAGCTTCTGCGTAGCAAAGAAACAATAAAAAAACATGAAGTGAGAGCCTACAAAATAGGAGAAAAATCTTACCTGCTACTCTTCTGACAGAGGATTAATATCCAGAATATATAAAGAACTCAAAAAACTCAACACCAAAAAAAGGGAAAGAAACCAACAAATAATCCATTCAATAAATGTTCAGATGAACTTATCAGACAATTACAATTACAATTACAAATTGAACAAATGCAAAAATGTTCAGTGTCTATAGCTAATAGGGAAATGCAAATCAAAACTACACTGTGATTTCATTTTACTCCAGGATGGCAATCATCAAGAATTCAAATAACAATAAATTCTGGCGAGGATACAGGGAAATAGAAACTCTTATACACTATTGGTGGAAATATAAATTAGTATAATCACTATGGAAATCAGTATGGAGGTTCCTAAAAAAACCCCAAAAATCTAGGAATGAAATCCCCATATGACCCAGCTATACCACTCCTAAGTATTCATCCAAAAGAATCAAAGACAGCTTACTGTAGCTATACATGCATACCCATGTTCATAGTAATGAAATTGACAGTTGCCAACTTATGGAACCAGCCTAGGCAGCATATCAATGGATAAAGAATGAGGTATATATACACAATGGAGTTTTATTTGGCCATATAGAAGAACAAAATTATGTTATTTACAGGAAAATGGATGGAACTAGAGAGCATTATTTAGGCAAAATAAGCCAGACTCAGAAAGTTAAGGGCCACATGTTTTTAGAGAGAAGAAAGAAAAAAGGGGCTCTCCTGAAAGTAGAAGGGAGACCAATAGAGTAGAAGTAGGGAACCAAGAGGAGGGAGGAGGAGGGGACAAAAGGAGGTACCGGGAAATGAAAATGATCAAATTTTATTATGTCCAAGTGCACATATACTGCAGTGAATCCAACAATTATGTATAATTATGCAACAATAAAAATAAAATTTAAAAATGTTTTGTAAGGTGGATGGGAAAGATAAGTTAAACAGCAAAAAATATCTTTTAAAATAGATTTAGATATCTGGTTTATAGTCCTAGGCATAGGATTACTTAGCCAGGATTAACAAGTTTTTCTTTAGACAAAACAGTCCATCTGATGCCTTGCATCTTTTATTTATTTTATTTCTTTAGTCTATAAGCTTTATTTATTTATTTGGTACTAGGGATGACCACTGAGCCATATCTCCAGCACATTTTTTTTTTGTTTTGAGACAGGGTCTCACTGTGTTACTTAGAGACTTACTAAGCTGCTGAAACTGGCTTTGAACTCTCAATTCTTCTGCCTCAACCTCCTGAATCACTGGGATTACAAATGTGCACCACCATGCCTGGCTTAAGCTGTATTTTCATCAAAAATCTGCACATGGGGAACCTGAGATGGGAAGCAGCAGCCACCATCATCACCCCTCCCTGTGTATGTTTCACTCTTTGGAAGTGATGTTTATGAATCATTCTCCAGTAGTTACTTTTATAATTTTATTTAACAGATAATATCCAGTTATGAAAGAAGAAATTCTGAAAAAAGATGGCCTGTATATGTAATATAAAATATTAAATCATAATATGTTATAATAAATATAAACACTAAATTTATATTTAATAGTAAATGTAAAAGTTAAAATATTTTATATTAGAAGTTGAGCTTTTGTCTACATTCTATTTTAGTTATACAATTGGTATACCTTTTCAATGGACATAGTGTCACTCTTGCATTGTCAGTATTAGATACACTTCTTTATGTTCATTTCTTACCTTTTTTCCATTTTTTTATTTGTAGATGGACACAATATCTTTAGTTTATTTATTTTTATGTGGTGCTGAGGATAGAACCCAGTGCCTCACATGTGGGAGGCAGGTGCTCTACCACAGAGCTACTTTTTATGTGAACCTAATAATAAAGAAAATGTAGATGCTGCAATATATAGACATTATATTTCTTCAAACTAGCTATCTGACTTTGCCTTTGGTAAGTCTCTTTATCTCTTTTCCTATTTAGAAAATGGAAAATTTGTTTCTCTCACTTTTTTACCCCTGTCATATACATGACAAATGGCAACATAGTCACATAGTCCTATGGAGATTTGATTATAGGTTGTGAAATAGATGGTATAGGCTGCACATGATATTCAGTGCCTAGTACTAGATCTAACTCTACTCTTTTCTCTCCCATTCAAGAAACTATTCCAGAAGATTAGTAAATGAAAGTGACATTAGAGGTAATTCTAAACCCATCTAGTTTTTTATTGTGTTCTCAAACTTTGGCACTTAAATACAATTTTCAGCAAGATACCTCATGACTAATATTTTACTATTTGGTAGGTGGTGACTTCTAAGGTAGTAGATGTGTCTAAGACTTTGGTTAGTTATTAAACTTATTTAATGATGCAATTCTGTTATTCTCAAGCATTTCTGATTTTCTGGTTATTATACTAGTAGGTTTTCATTGGTAGGCATTACATGAATTAATAGTACCATATACATGATATGGATTCAGTAAATATTGAGTGGACTTATTAATGAAATAATTATCCCTGTCTGCAGATAACATAAATTCATAATTTTTTTTCTTATCCCTTAGCAGGACATGTTTTTGTGGATTTCTTAAAGTGATACCGAGAAGACTGTTTTTCAGTATTCTGTTACTTTCAGAAATCTGCCATAACTAGTCTTCCTGAGCTTGATAAAATACTGCAAAATTTTTAATTTTTTCACTAATATGATGAAATAGGAAATATACTGATCGCTTTAGAAGTGGCAAGGGATCTAAAGTCTACTAGTAGATATTATTTTTCATTTGTTGTTTTCTAACTGTTATGGGAGAAATTGTAAATGTATTCCTCAATTTGTTATTCATTTATTCAACAAATACTTTTAAACATTTGTGCACTTACTATGTGACAGGCCACCTACCAGACCAGCAGTCAAAGCAGTTCTCCAAAGTGTGAACTGGATCTTTGGAGTCTTTGAGACCCTTTCAAGGATTTATGAAGCCAAAACTATTTTGATACTAACACTAACTGCTTTTTTCACTGTTGGATGTTTTCATTAATGTTGCAAAAGCAAGAGTGGGTAACCCTGCTGGTTCTTAGTATGAAACAAAGCAACAAATTTCACTGTCATTCTGTTTTTCAGCAACACTGCATAAGTCGGAAAAAAGGGTAATTTCACTTAAGATGATGCATTACAAACATTTATATTTTATTAAATTTTGTTGACCGAATACATATCTTTTTAATATTCTATGTGCAGAAATGGAAACTATATTTTTGTAAAGTGCTTCTGGGTACTAAAACACACTGGTTGTCTTCAGGAAAAGCACTTGTGCAATTGTTGGAGATACTATTTTACTTAAAAGAATGATAGACAAACCATGGTATTTGGGGGGCATTTTTCTCAAAAATGAGCAAATCGGTTCTTGGAAAACACTGGCACTATTTTTGTCAATTAGAAAAAGTGAGCTTTCAGGTTAAAAATTTTTGGAAAACATATCTACTATTGTAAGCATAATAGTTTCTCATTATTTAGAAACTTTTCTGATGAAATCAGTAGTGATATTAATGAATATGATTTTTTTAAAGAGAGAGAGAGAATTTTTTTAATATTTATTTTTTAGTTTTTGGCGGACACAACATCTTTATTTGTATGTGGTGCTGAGGATTGAACCCAGTGCCACGCGCATGCCAGGCAAGTGCGCTACCGCTTGAGCCACATCCCCAGCCCTGAATATCATTTTTTATTACCATATGTTGAAGTGTGTCAACATATGAAAGATCTGTATAACCCAGTGAACCAGTACTTTCCAAATGAACTTTGTATGATGTCATAAAATTAGGCAAGCGTATGTCTATTCAAAATAGCTTAAATGTGTTACACCATTAGTCATATGATGAGTGTGAGAATTTCTTTGATATGGTTTTAGACTATCACTTGTTGATCTTTGGTGTGATGATAAAGAATGTCTACAATTATCTGAAACTATTATTAAAATACTCTTCCCTTTTCCAGCTACTAGATTTTCTTCACAAATGTATTTCAACCAAAACAATGTATCATCACATCAGATTGATTGTAGAAGTGATTATCCAATTATTTTATTAAGCTGTTAAACAGATTTGCAAATAGATTTTGTTAAGATATTAAAAAGATTTGCAAAATATAAAAATTCCCATTGTATATATATTTATTGTTTGGGTAATATAGATATTTTTTACCAAATGTCATTTTTGTAAATGTATTTCAGCTTAAAAAATAAAATTTTACAGTTCCTTAAAAGTTATTTTCAAGCTATTTTTATTTACTGTTGTTATTTCTAATCCAACAGCAAATATTTAAAATTTTTCTGTTATAATTGCAAATATAGTAAATATTGGTAGGTATAACTATATAAACAAAAGGTATTTGGAGTTCTTGACAATTTTTCTGGAGTCTAAAGGCTCCTGATATCAAAATGTTTGAGAAAGGGTAACCCTAGAAATACAAAAATAAAACAGAGGCTGGGATTGTGGCTCAGCAACATAAAAATAAAGGCATTGTGTTGTGTCAATCTACACCTAAAAAATAAATATTAAAAAAAATAAATAAAAGAAAACAAAAGAAGTCCTCTTTCATAGCTCTTTTCTTTGGTAACAAGCCCCCATGTATCCCTGCTGCCCCTTTTCCTAAAACTGGAAGTAATTCTCTGAAATTCTGTAGCATTTTATTTCTATCTGTCATGACATTTGGCACATGTCTACTGTTCCCATTTAGTCTTACATGTTTTTTGACAGCATAGACAATGTTTTACATCTTTGTATAGTTCGTCAGCACCTGATAAATTGTTTTCCAAGTACTAGGGATTGCATAACTTAAAAATCCATATCTTAAAATCATTCAACTCTAAGCAGTTTGGAAGATTGACTAGGAATTCCTCAGTAACAGGGTTCTGGTGTTTCTTAAAAGAAGTACAATAACAGAGGGAGCTCCTTTTAACAAAAGGTTTGCCAAGTTCTACCAGTTGGCTGATGATTTCAAGCAGTAGTTAAATGATTGATCAATTCACTCAATAAACAATATTTTTTATCTAACAATAAGAACTAATTAATAAGAACAATAATAAGAACAATATTTTTTATATAACTTTCATAGTATACATTTAGATTAGTGAGAACAATACTAAAAATGAAACTTCTCTCCCACAAAACTAAATATATTCTAAATAAACAAATTAAAAGAATGTTCTTGGGCTGGAGATATAGCTCATTGGTAGAGCCCTTGTCTATCATGTACCAAGCGCTGGGTTCAATCTGCAGCACAACAACAATTAAAAAATATATTTTTTTCTCTCGATTGCTTAGTTCTTGATGGTGTTATATGATGAATTTAAAGTTTTGCAGGTTTTTTTTTAATGTCCTTACTTGACAAAATTCAAATTTGCCAACTCTCTGTTTGTTACTGCGGTTTTGGGGGAACATTTTACTAGCTTGTGGAAAACCACTGATATAGACATTCCTTTGGCATTTATTGGAAAGGTATTTGACCTTTAGGTTTGACACTTGAAGCCCACTGTTACAGTCAGCTCATGTATTCTGAAGCTAATTATCAACTTTGTGAGTTCTCTGGATTCCCTGTGTATACCGTTTCTCCTTGATAGTTTATTATCCAACTACAGGGATAAAAGTAGAAAGAAAAACCAAACTTTAGTGTTACCAAACTAACTTTAGTTGAATTTTGGGGTATTGGAATTCTGGGGGAAGAAGATGGAGAAGTGAAAATTTTTGACCATAACAGAGAATTTGAATTATCTTTGGATTCAAGTCAGGTTGCATTTTTAACTTTCCACCTCTTCATAGAAACTGCTAGTAATTGTATAAATAACAGATTGAGCCGACAGACTCTAGCATTGGAAATGATGATCCCATTCCATAGAAACTGTCATTTACATGATGAGTCTTTCACTCTATAAAACGAATGGCTGTAATGTGCCAGGTCCTGGGGTATAAAGATGAAAAAGATACTGTCCCTGACCTTAAGAGGAAGTGATGAGAGCAAATCAGTGCCCTTAATGTTGCCAGGGAGGTACCTGGCACATTGGGTGTTCTTGGAGAAGCTGGGAGTGGTGGGAGCTGGGAGAGGTGGCAAAAGAGAGTAATGCTATGAAATGAAGATGTGGAGGTGGAATTAGGAAACTGTGAGCCTATTTGGGGAAATAAGGAGCATGTTGGTATGGTAGGAGTGCGGGGCGGGGTGAGATGTGGAGGTGCCATGAGAGATGCTGAAGAGTTAGGCGGCAGCTAGATGTACAACTTTAGATGCTCTGTTTAGGAATTTGAACTTTACCCAAAAGATTTACCAGAACGTGTTCTGTGGGATGGTTATAGGACAGAAAGGGGTTTTGAAGCATCACTCCAGACAGAGTTAATCATATATAGTTAAAAAGCATGACTCTTTTTGTACTAGAATTGTTTCTGGCTAGGATCTTCACTCAGGCGGTTCAAAAAGAATAATAGGAAGAAAGCTGCCAAATTGACACTTGGATTTTTTTTTGGGGGGGTGGAGTAGAGGGATGGGGAACTAGCCATTGTTTTCCTATATCATGGACATATTTAAGTTTTAGTAGATTAAAGTGCAGTAAGTTTTATAATCCTTAGGATATATCCTGAAGGTATGTCCAAGATATTTAGAGAAAAATTTTGAAGGTGAAATAGAAGTTAAAGTTGTATCTGGTGGAAATGAAAAGAGGAAGTGCAGAAATCTGAGCATCTCAGACTTTTCACTTAATTCCCTACTTTTTCCTCTCAGTGAGAAGATTCTCAAATAATCTTGAATTATGTTTTCTTATTACTTGTTGATTGTCAGCCACACTATCTAGCAGAGAAACATAGAATCAGAGTATGCAGAATGGGTTGGTATTCCTAAAGCTTTTCCTTTTCAGTTGTGTAATGGTCAAGAGCACTGACCCTAGAACTGTATGGCCTAGGTTCAAATGTGCCAGTTACATTACCCAGTTACTTAGGGTCTGTTTCCCTTCCTAACTTTAAGACCTTAAGCAAAGTACTGAACCTTCCTAAGCTTCAGTCTCTAAAGCTAAAATGGAAAAAAATGGTATTATCTCTAAGGCTGTGAACATTAAAAAAGCTGATGAATGTGAAGTGCTTAGAATACTACCTGGCACCTGTCAGTGCTTAGTTAACTGTTATTTTTAGGATTTCTTTATCCTGTGGTTTTATTTAGAATACTTTACTATGGAAGAATGAATAGTAACTTTTCTGGCCAAAATAGGATTCTTTGGAGAATGATCTGCTATCTCTCAATGTGGTTAGGTATATAAATGGACTGTTAGAATTTTTGAATTCATGTAATTTAAATTTAGCAAATATCTAACATATTTAAATAATAATAGTAGCAACTAACATTTCCTGAGCATATACTATGTTCCAGGAGTTGTTCTAGGAATTTTTAACTGAATAATTTACTTAATGGTTATCTTAGAGTTGAAGAAACTGAGGCACTATGAGGGAAAGCTAACTTGTCCAAGGTCAATATTGAAACATTGACAGTCTGGCTCCATAGTTCACACAAACCCATCTTTCACACAATCATATTATGTATTTTAGATGTATTTTGACAAAAATATTTTATTTCTATAAACATAATCAGGTGGAAACATTAACTAAAAAATAATTTTGTTGAAATATTTCAGCATAAAAGTGTTACTTTTTCTATTCTGGAGAACATTTGCTCCTGGTCACATGCTTGAGCCACATTTACTATGTTTTTTTTTTGTGTGTGTGTGTGTGTTTGTGTGTGCAAGTATAAGATTATGGGTTTGATGTAACCAAGGCATCCAGATGTGTGTACATATTCTTTAGAACTGATTTTCTCTTTACATCTCAGCTACATATTTTCAGGGTAGTGTGTGAGTAATACCACTTTATGTATTTTATAAACTTATCTGCTTCTTCTCCTATCCTGTGAACATTGAAACAATTAGGGTTGTATCAAATCCTAATTTATGAAATGCATTCATTGTAGGATTTAACAATGAAGAACACTGTGACAGATTGTGCTTTTTACATTCTTAAGTATAAAAAAAAATCTAAGCTGCTCCGAAAGTAGTCACTTTAGTTGCTCCACTTTGTTGATGCTAATTTAACACTTTCTGCATCTATTAAAAAACTGGGCAAAACTAATTTGCCACTAGATGGAGCTCTGGCTATTTGGGTAGAAAAAAAAAAGGCAGTGAAGTCAGAACATTAAATCACCCAGTCATATCATGGTGGAGGGTCCTGGGTATTTGCGGCCCTCAGCTTTTAATTGCAGAATGCATCTTTGTTCTTTGCCTGACCTGCAGAGTGACGTCACTGCCTTTCTTCCTGTGTGCTGGCTTTGACACAAGCCAGATGGCCACAGTGATCGGTAGGCACCCAGGTTGCCTGGTACAGCGAGCGGTTGATGAAACAGAATAGGAAGACGTTTTATGGTCAGCTGTGAGAGCACAATGAGGCTACAGCTTTGCTAAATAATTACATTTACCGTGAACACTTTATTCCTTGCAGAGAAGGGTCTCATGGAAAAAAATACATTTTTATTTATAGTGTTGGGAGGTATAGACCTTTGATCTTTTATTAGTCAGTAGTCTGCTCCAAAGGCATGCTCTCTTTCCCCTGCTCTGCAGTCACTCGTGAAAATGACATGTTTATTTATGTTTAATGGTTCTTTCAGGCTGTGCATTGTGATACTTACCTTCCCTCCTCCTCTCCTTTGTCTCCAGTTGGTAACACAAAAATGTTTTAGTTTCGTAGTGAGTTTAGTTTTGAGAAGTCAGAGTTCAGGCATGTTAATACAAGCAGATTTCTGCCAGATATACTCCAGAGTGATTTGGTAAAATACATTACTGTTTATTATGTGTTTGTTCTTGAAGTAGGTCAGAAAAGTCCAGAAACAGGTTTTTATTTGCGGGTGGATTGGGGGTGGGTGGGTGGAAGGGGAATGGACATGGTGGTCAGGAAATGAACAAGACATTAATTTTATAACCATTTTTGGACATTTGGTAGTTAAAGCTAATTAAAATACTAATTTTAAATAACAATAAGAAGTTTATATTAATATAGCACTTTTCCATTTTCATTTGAAGTTAATCTTTACCAATTACAATATTGTTTAAAACTTTCACAAAAATCCTAAGAACTGAACTGTTCTCTGAAGCTTAATATTCATATGGTTTTGAGATTCTTCCACATGATTCATTTCCAAAGACTTTAGAAAAATATTTTTAGCCTTTTTAATACTAGGTTCTCAGTGTTTTTTCACAGAAATTTATTTAGAATTTATCATAAAATAGAATGAAAATTCTTGTTCATGTTTTATTCTAACTTAACTCGGTTTCTGCCGTGAATTCTCTTAGTTCCCCTTAGGTTTTTTTGATTCTATTTTTTAAAAATGAAACTCTAACAAAAGAAGTCTCTTAAATTCACAATATTTTTGAAATGCATTCTCCAGGAAGGAAGGCTTGCACAAATAATTGCTGGGAAAAGGCAGCATGGTATAAGGCAAGAATATGGCTTTGCAGTCAGATGTAATAAGGTTTTCTAATCCTTTATTCCACTGGTTATTTGGTTTGTGCCCTTGGACCTTTGAGCCTAGGTTTCTCACATATGTACTAGGAGGATAAAACCTACTTCCTAGGTTTATTGTAAGAATTATATGATACAATGTGTATATTAGGCTCCAGACAGTTCCTGTCACATGTTATGAACTCACTAAACCTAATTCCTTTCAACTACTTTAAACTTCAACTTCTTGCAAAATGTGTTTGCAGATTACACTGCTATTATATGGTGTGTATTTTATTCATAAGATATAAATAAGCCTGGGTGGAAAATAAGCTCACTGTCTGAAAAATAGACATTTGAAATTTATTAGCACTGTGTGTGTATGTATGTTCAGTTCCAGATAAAATCATAACTATAAATTGTTCAATGAATGTGTTTAACATTCGTGTTGTGTTAATTTGTTTTTTTTTTTTCTCTTACTCAGCTCTTGCCCCTGTTCTTTGCCTCTCGTTTTGTTGGTGAAGATATTACAGTGATGTCTGCATTCAACCTGCTGCATTTGGTGACAAAGAGCCAGCCAGTGGCCCTGCGAGCCTGTGGGCTTCCCTCAGGTTGCTGCTTGTTGTACTGTACATAGTGAGGGCACTGGTCTGTGTGGGTGTTTCTGCTGCAGGAAATGATGCACCACCTTGCTTTACTAAATTTCCTTTTCTTTTATTTGAGTCCTAATTTGAACACGGAAATTGGTTATAAATCACCACTCTACTTGAGTGGCATTCATTTCCATAATTCTTCAGCTCTTGGAAACACTGTCCAGTTTCTTTGTCCAGTGTACAATCATCACTAATATTTCACGATATCTTCCTGTTCCTTGCACACTACACATCTGCAAATCATAATGTTCATAAGAGGTGGAAGCTCAGTGAGAAACTGCCCCAAATCATACAAAATAAGACATTCATCTTGTTAAAGGATAATGAAAACACTTTTCGTGCTACATGTGGGCATCCTTTAGGGAAAAAAAATTAAATGACCAACTTTGGCATAATGTACATTTATTGTAGTTTAAAATAAAATATACTCTACTTAACAATTACCAAATAAACAGAAGTAAAATAGCATGTGTCAGTTGATTCTTAAATTAGAACCACTGTACTTTTTAAAAATGTGATTTTGAGCATGTAAAACAATAAGGTATGAAAGTCCAAAATTTCCTATGTGCCTATAAGTTTAATACTTAAATTTTATTATGAAAACCAAATATTTTATTTTTAATATTATTATAATTTACATTAATGAGCATCTCTATTACTACATTGGATAGAGAATCTGATTCTAACTTGTTAAATATTTATTGAGTTTTAACTATGAGTGTCAGACATTGTGTTAAGCACTGAGGATACAAGGATATACAAGATAAAGCCAGTTTCTTTCAAAGAGTTCGAAGTAGTGATTGAAGTGTGTGAGGACTTTTGAAAGGTTTGATAATAGAAGTATTTATGCCTGGGGTATTGTGGGAATCCAGAGGTGGATGGGCCTAGCTATTTAGGGGAAGAAATTTTGGAAGGGAGGTAAGGTTTCTGAAGTTCAAGAAGAAAGGTTCTAAGGAGGAGCTTGAGCTGAATCTCAGACTGTGAGTTAGCCCTAAGGACAGGGCTAACTGTCCTTAGCCCTATGGCCAGTGAGGGTTCAGGATATCTCTAACATACTGAGTAGCATGGGTAAAACATGAAGGCCTGAAAGAGCAATATGTGTTCAGAAAATATGGGTTATTTACTATAGGAAGTTTAGGAGGGGAAGGGGAAGTACAAAAGATGAGGAAGGACAGGAAGCCAAATCATGAAGAGCTATAGATGATGTTCTAAGGAATTTAAATTTTGGGGAATAGACAGAGAATAATATGACTTCCTTTTGTATTTAAAAAGACTGTTTTAGTGTGGGGAAAGGTCAGTGCTGGTTTTCCAGGTGTTTTTGAGAGGGGCTGAATGGCCGCTTAATTGGAATGGGAAGATAAGGCATTTGTCTTGAGGTTATATCTGAATAGCAAGTAACTTGTTTAAAATAGGTTTGTTTTTTTTTTGTCTATTTATGGTGACTAATGCAGCTTAAACCATGGAGGCCCCCACCACTCTTCTCAGTATCTGCCTTGGCCCCATATTACCTGCACTCCCACCATACAGTATATTGGAGGATTTTGAGGCTGGATGGTGTCAGGAAGATCTGAGATTCTGAATTTAGTGGTCTTGGTAGTAGGTTTGAAAAGAAAGGTAATGCATTAGCTTTGTCTGTTGCATTGTATATGAGCTGGAAAGAGTACCTTAACCACTGTAGTACTTGTGCCGTATGGAACTTTTCCATTGCTCTATGTTATGTTCACTTTGGGGAAACAAGAAACCCATGGGTAAAAGCACCCAGGAAAGTTCCTGTAACATGGGATGTGCTGTACACAGAGGAGGGCAAATATTAACAGAAACAACTTACTAACAGTATATTCCTTGAGATGTGACAGTCATGGAATTAATGTATTTCATGGTGAAATTGTTTAATTGAAATATAAATATCTTTAAGTTTTGATAACAAAATAATTCAGAGTTAAATTCAACAAAGTTGACAATTTTTAAGAGCTAACCATTACAGTGCAGTGCCTAAGCATACACATTCTAGATTCAGACTGACAGGGCTTGAGATCTGGCTTTGCTCTCACTGGCTGTGTAGTTTAGCTCAGTTGTTTGTAAGACAAGGATAATAATACCCACCTGAAAGGATAGCTGTGGAGAATTAAAAAGTTTGGGTTGTAAAAAGTGCTTAGCACACTGGCTGGCATGAAATAGGCACCATCTATGTCTTTACTAGGTTCATTGTGGAAATCCATGCATCTGTATCCATACAGGTTTTTATTTTTCCAGCACAATATGCTTTTAAAAACATTTAAAATTACACCATATTTTATTTAACTACTTTTTCTTAAATAGAAACCACAAATATACTTTGAAGAAATAACCACCTCAGTCTGTTGTTTTGAACTCTTTATTTTACTTATATATCCTGCTGAACCAGAATTCGAGTCCTATAAATATATAATAATACATTCTGTCATTCTTATTACCCAGTACTGATGAAAACCCAAAGAAACTCTGTTATCATTCTTATCTAGGCCTTATACACCCATTTTAAGATGGCAAATGAACTGGATAAAATAGTGTTTCATAATTACTTAATCATTTAAGTGCCACTTAATTTAATTTTTCAAGTGTTAGGAAAGTTAGTCTTTTAGTGTCTACATATTAGAATCTTTATCGTTTATTTCTGTAATAAGATTTTACTTTTAGGTATATAGAAATGGTAAAGAAATTAAGTTCAACAGTAATAGAAACTATTTCAACCTTGAAATATAAAATGAAATGAGAATTCTAGTTTTTATTATTTTGTACAGGTAAAGAAGGAAGAGGACAACATTAGAGATATAGGAAATTAAGGTGAAAGTTTGAAGCCTTGCTTTAATTTACTGTTCCCTGGTTAAAACTGATTGCAACAGAAATCTCTGTAAATCAAAAAGATTTTTATTCCCTAGCCAGTATCCTACTAATTTCGAGTATTATTCAATATGAAATAATTCCAGAACTAAAAAATAATTGCAACAGGCTCTTAAAGTTGATTATAACTGGATTGACCTGCATGAAGGCCATATCCCAGAAGAGTGATCCATCATTTTTGAGCTTTGACTTCCTTTTCTATTTTTTATTAAAGTATAATTTTAATTTAGAGCTTATTAAATGCATCTGAGTTATGGTTCACTTATGTTTGTCATTAAAGGTAATTTTTTTCTCTCAGAATTTCTTAATTTCCTCTAACAGTTTCTTTAAGTATTAAAAAAGAGCACTGGAAGAGGAGTCAGAAAACTCTAACCATGGCTCTGTCATTAACTTGTGTGACCTTGAACAAATCAGTAAACCTCTAGATCTTTAAAATGAAGAATTAAAATTATATAGTATGCTCAGATCTGAAATTCTGTGATTTTATTAGCTGCTATTTGTTTCAACTTTTGGTCATAGGTTAATTAAATGTTAAAACTCACTACTAATTAATGTTGCAAACTTATAGAAAAGCATTCTAGTTGGTGGTGGGAGGATAGAAATATTTTCCATTTGAACATTAGAATTCCTGGCCACTAAATTAAGATTGAACCATTATCTGAGGAGGGATTAGGAAGCACAGTTTTATACATAGTTTTAATGCTAGATAAAAATTAAGAGTAATTGTAGGCTAGATATTATAGAATTTTTCAGCCAAGTAAGGGTGTTTGTCTAAATAGTACTAATTATAGTGATAAATTATACTTTTTCTCTAACATCAAGCACATAATATATGGTTGTGATTCTTCCTTGACTTCAGGGGCGTATTTAACTGTCTCCAGTGAATTGAAGAACCACATGGCTGTTATGTAGTTTATAAAGATATTATATCATGATCTTCTAATGGATAACTTAGACATCTTTAAGAGATATTTTGCAAATGGTGTTTGAAAGTCATATAATACCATCTGTATAAGTATAACTCTATGAATCACAAGCTTATGGCTTCAGAACTTAGCACAATGCCTGGCACTTAATAAATATTTGTTAAATGCATAAGTAAACATTTGGAAAGTTTACATATAGGTGAAGTCATAATTTTAACAGAGAGTACAAATTTATTTGAGATTCCTTTATAAGGAAAGATTAAAAGTAAAGTTCATAGTTTAGCTTGCTGTTAAATTTATTGTCAAAAATAATTTCTCTTTTCTCACTTTATTGTATTAATTCCACATAGGGGATGTTTTAGGTATAAACCACATTGTAGTAAAACATATAACAAAAAGATAGTAACACAAATACAGTGTATATTATCCAAAATTGCTTTTAGTTTTTCTCTCAAACAGTTTGAATTTTGGTGGTGTATCAACTGAGGAGATGAATAAGTGCATCTTATATTTACTCTGAGAATTAAGAACCCTGGTTTTTTTGATTACTTTTTTTGAGAAAATTAGTATTTTTTTTTCTTTTAAAGTCTCCATTTTTAAAGAGGAAACACTATAGGTATGCATTAAAGCAGCATCCATGGTTAAAAAGTACTATTTCTTCACTCTGAGCTGGTGAGAGTTCATTCAAAGCAACTGATGTATTTATCCCTAAAAAGAAAAAAAATCACCTCAGCAGCATGCTGTTCACTTCCTGGATAGATTAACTTTTTATATTAATTGTTAACAAACTTTTTGGGTCACGAAAATATTAACTACCCCCTTAGTTCTTGGTAAGAGCTAGGGTGAGGGGAGGAATAAACACACACACACACACACACACACACACACACACACACCTCTAAACATCCCTAAACCCAAATTTTCAAACAATTTGAAGTTTTTAAAAATTAGATCTTCTGAAACTCTTCAGAAAGTGTTCTTTGAATTGAGTTTAGAAATTCTATTTTTATTTTTTTAAATTTTTTATTCTAATTTGTTATGTGTGACAGCAGAATGCATTGCAATTCATATTACACATGTAGAGCACAATTTTTCATATCTCTGGTTGTATACAGAGTATATTCACACCATTCGTGTCTTCATACATGTACTTAGGGTAATGATGTCCATTCATTTACAGCCACAAACTTCATGTCATAGAAACCCTATTTTATCAGGTACATAAGAAATCAAAGGAAAATTCTGTTCAGAATGCATTATTTCTGATTTCTGTGTTGGTGTCACCAATAGAATTCACTCCCTGAATGCCCTCCATTCTCCAGTTTCATCAGTCCTCCAAATTCTTCTTACCTAACCTGTTTAACTACATTAAAAATGCTTTGTGGAGGACTTTTTAAAAAAGAGAAACAAATAATTAAAAAAAACATACAAATTCCAACTCATAATTCACAACATAATTTGCAATTAGTTGTTGGAATGATATCCACTCTTTCCAGTAGATGGCACTAGTTTTACATTATTTCCTAGCGTAGATACTTAACTGATAACATTAGGCACATTGTGAAAACTTAGAAAGTATGTAAAGAACATCCAATTAAGAACACATGGATTTACAAACTACAACTTTTTCTGCTTATTATGTTCAAACAATATTTGTGAAGTGAAAAGAAAACCTTTTTCCATTTTCAATAGGATTCTGATGCCCTTTGTTGCTTGGACCTCTCATTGAAATTGTCTTTCATGTGTAAACCTTCTATAAACTAAAACAAGTTTTAATAAATTAACTTATCTTGTATCCAAACAGCTGATTTAACAGTAATTTATAGTTTTTATATGCAGCTAAATTTTCTTCAGCAGACCACCCAAATATTAAAGAAAATTTCACATTCTGTTTTGCTGTTTTAAATTTTTATAGAATTTTAAAAATGTTATTAGTTTAACATGTTGACTGTTAAGCATGAGTCATTTTTGCATGAATGAAAATATTTTTGACACTAAGAAAAATTATAAAAATTATATTTAAAATGTTCATTAATGAATATATTCTGATATAGCTATATTTTTTCTAAAAAAATCTTTTACTAGCTTAATGATGTGGTAAAGTTTTAGTTAACATTGAAGAGTGCTGTGCAGCATCTAATTACCAAAAGAGTTTCAAAAACTATTTGTGGATAATGCATATTAGTCAAGGCTAAATTGTTCTAGAACAATACATCTGTATAAATAAGGTGTTGGGCATATGGTTTCTTAAATGTGAATTTTGTTAAAATTTTCAATATCAAATACATTTTTTGTATTATTCATTAGTAATCATAAAAGACAAACCAATATCTGTTAGCAACAGAGTTAAAATAGAATGAACAAAACAATTAAATCTTAGTTTTGTTTGAGAAATTCAGTAGTTAATTAACAATGACTGTAAAGAATATAACATATTGTTAGCTCTAAAACAATTCTATAGGATTAGAATATCTAGACAATTTGTACTCTGAAGAATTCACATAGGTAATTACATGTTTATCTAAACATATTCATAATAATGTTACCTAATAGATCATAGAAGAATTTATTAAAATGAAGTATTTGATCTCAACAAACGCAAGTTTAATGAAAGAATGAGCCATAAAGGACAGTTTACAAAGACTAATATTGATGGTGGATGCTTGATGAATTTTTATTATAAGTCTTTCATAGTTTATAGTTTCAAACTAAACATTTTATTTGGAGATTGAATTACTCATGATTGCTTTTGCTACATACATTTTCATTTAAAATTCTTCTAAATACATTTATTGAAATGCAGTGGCAAATTATCTCTAATTACTTTTTGTGCCTTTGTATTTGAAATTAATTATTTATTTGAAAATTTAAAATACCAATTTTATTTAAGTTCCTTAAGTTGTTTTTCCCATTTAGCATGCTTGCACTGGTATTAGTTATTTAAAAATATATGTTATGTTATTAAAAAAACATGATGTGAGGAAAATATCAGTTATTTAGTTGATTAGTAAGAGCTATACATTTATACAGTTTAAATTTACTCAGTAACTTTTATGCCAGGCATTTCCCTCAAAAGTAAACATAATTATCATGTTCAACCACATAATTGCAAACAAAGAATGGGATATTAACTTAAATCATTAGATTATTTTAATTTTAAGCAAACAAAGAAAATCTAGAATAATTATAGTTTTCTAAGGGTTTTTAATTGTAGAAATGTATGTTGATTCAAAATGATAAAGCTATTCATATTACATCTCATTTGATTAATATTATATATGTTTGTTCTGGTGATTGAACCAAGGAGCTACATCTCCAGCCCTTTTTATTTTTTTATTTTTGAGATAGGGTCTCACTAAGTTGTTTAGGGCTTTGCTAAATTGCTGAGACTATCCTGGAGCTTGGGATTCCCCTTCCCAAAGCCCCCTAAGTTGCTTGGATTAAAAGATGTGCCACCATGCCTAGCCTGTAATATTTCTTGTGCAATTTTAGATAACATTACAGCAAGTTTCACAGCTTTTACCATCTTATTATTGTATTGAAGAAACAGATTAGAAGTATATTCTGTAAATTTACTAATTTGTTTCTACTACCAACTTGCTTTCTGGCCCCAAGAGTTGTTTGTTTTTTTCACCTTTTTTCCCTATTCTTCATCTGTAAATGAAGAATTATATAACATGGTTAAGTCTTTTACAATTAGATATGATTCTCTGGTTACATTAGCTGGAATTTCCCCAAAATTTGTTATTTGGAATCTTAATTCCTTATTGTAAGGGAGAAGAAAATAGTGTGTGTGGGTGGGGGTGGGTGGGAAGGGACATCAAATAAGTCTGGGAAAGGGGATGGGTTGATTAGGCAAAAGCATTTTCTTTTACAGAAAATTCTTGGTTACTGCAAAATAAACTCAGAATGGCAGAAATTTTCATCTGTTTAGTTCACTGCTACATCTCAACAATTGGAATTATCTGTGTCACATAATAGGTGTTCAGTAAGTATGTGTTGGATTAATGAATTGCTGTGAATAAGTATCATTATCTTGAATAAGTATCAGTATCAAAATATTGCCACATTGCCAAGTAATATAATCTTTTCTTAAGGAATGCACATTCTGGTGAGAAACATGGCCATTTTAGATCCATATTTTATTATCTATTATTGGATAAAAGGAGTTACATACAATAGTTAATGAGTTTTTATAAACACTTTCTCTTTTATTTCACTGTGGAGACACTGTGCTTCTTTCTGCCTCAAATTAATGATACACTTCTTGGAATAGGATTTCACACAATGACAGGATATTGAAGGAATGCATAGATATACTTAGCAGGAAATGGGATGAGTGTAAGATAGGAGGATGAAGTGGGAATGGGCTACAGGCTGATGGGTTAGAAATAGAGGGTATATTAATATACAACAAAACATGGTTCAAGAAAGGAATGTAATGAATGAATAATCAATGGAGGAAAACTCCAGACAAGAGATCCTGGCTCACATTAATCAGGTATATGACCATGTCAGTCAACTTCTTTGGGTCTTAATTTCCTCTTGAGGGGTTTGGATTAGAAGTCTGTTATTTCCCAAATTATAATCTGAGGAATATTAGTTCCACTAGTTACTCTGTAAAACAAATTTCTTCATCAAATTGAAAAACTGCATACTATCATATTTTATAAATTATAAGTTTTACCTTTTTATAGTCTACCATTTTGATAATCAGCCTAAAAATAATTGTGATAAGGATATATCATAGTTTGGCATTTTTTCCCTTTTATAATGGAGCATAAAGTTAATGGTGAGTCAAAATATCATGTATTTAGTGGTAGACATCAACATAATAAAGTCTCTGAGAAGGTCTGCATCAAGAAACCCATGTAATTTCCAGGCATGGTGGCACATGCATGTTATCACAATGACTGAGAGGCTGAGGTAGGAGGATTGCAAGTTTGAGGCCAACCGCAGCAACTTAGTGAAGCCCCTATCAATTTAGCAAGACCCTTGCTAAGAATTGGGGATGTAGCTCAGTGATTAAATATCCCTGGTACCAGGGGGCTGGGGAAAGAAAGAAAGTAAATAAAAGAAACCTATGTAACCTAGATTTTCCCAGTCCCCTTCTCACTCCCCAAGACAAACTGCCAGTTAGCATTGTTTTCAGAGCCAGTGTTTAACAAAATTCTTTTGGGGGAGTGATGGATCAGGTAATCTCATAGTCTTAAATCCAGAGAATTAGTGGATTATTAGGCAAAATTTTAAAAAATGTAAATGTGGAACTCTAGAAAGGCAATAAAGGATCAGAGTAGTAATAAAGGGAAAGTTTTTTTTTAACCATATTGTTATTCATTCTTTTAAAAAACTTTACTGATTAATTAAGCAAATGTTATCATTGTAATTTTTTAACTAAGTTCTAAGAAACATAGCCAAACGTACCATTTAGGAAATGTCTTTTAGGACGATTTAAATAAAAATAATTAAAATGGAGAGTTGAATAAGCAAATACAATACATATATAGTTTTTGTCCTTTCCCTTGCCCAGGCACATTGCTAAGTGCTGGGAATACAAGATGACTAAAATATATGAGTACTGTCCCTGAAGGAGATATTAAATAATTCAGGGGAAACCTGTACCTTTTCTTAACTTATCTGGGTGAAAAAGAAAAATATAAAATTTTTGAATTTTTTTTTCCTCCAGAATATCTCAGGTTTCTTTGGATTATATAGATTCAAATTTAGCTATTCATTGAGTGGCAATTGCAGACTTGTTTTTTGTTCATTATGCTTCATTTGGATTTGAAATTTGATGTGGGCCAGCATGAGGTTTTGGAAATATGTAAAACTGGGTTTTTAGATAATGCCAATTTTATTTTCTTTTCAATATTTAATGTTGTATTTAAATAAAATTCTGCATTATAATTTAAGAGAGGGCTTCTTTTCTTCCTTTTTGTGAGTGGTTACCTCTCATCTTCCTAGCAATCTATGCTCCCCAAGGGGAAGAAGGAGAATGGGAGAGAGAGCTTTTTTATTTGCAGATCTTTTTGATTGCATGTGAAATGTAGAATGGAAATGAGTCTGTCTGTTTTTAATTTTTTTTCCCTGTATGGGCTATGATGTTCTAGTGAAGACCCAAACTTAAAAAAAAAAAAATTAAAAACAGGGAATTCCAACTTTGTCAGACATTTCACATGCAATCAGATGGAATTGAAGTTAAATGACTCTCTCTTCCATTATTGTCACTTGATGATGGCAGTGCCTTTAAAATTTTTCTCTTTACTCATAGCTTTGCAAGTAAGAATATTCTTTTTTGGGTCAAACCCACGTCTAACATTTTTCTCTAAGCTTCATCGTCCACATTAACATGAAAATCATGCCCCCAGTATTTGCATTAAATTTTGAAGAATTGATAAAGTCCTCTTTAATTCTTTTTGGTACTTAAACAATGTTGATAAAATGACTACTATACATGAGTTCAACAATTAAAAATTTGTAACATGCAAGGAAAATATAGAAATGTAAAATGTGGCTTCTATCTTACAGTCATTCAGGTGAATTATTAATGACTATTTTATCAGGATGAATGAAGTGGTAAACTGCTCATTGCTTCCTTTCAAGAAAATCATGCAACTTCATACATGAGATTTTACTATATTTAGTCTGGAAATTTAAGTCATACTAATAAGCTTCAGATACTGTGGAAAATATATTTACTCTGCTGACTCACAGAAAACATTTGCATATTTTCCCCCTGAATTTTAAAACTCCCTTATTTCTCAGAATCTCAATTTTTCCTCATTCGAAGATGAATCCACATTTTATTCTGTTTTTTTTTCCTTTAAATTAGCTGATAAAGCTTACATGAAAAAACTATTTGTATACCTTTCACTGGGATAGGATACTTACCACTTTGACTTGTACACATTTGATCACAGCCTATCCATCAGCTTCTCCTGATGAAGTTCTTTCTCTATTTGGATCTTCTCTGGCACTCTGGCACTGTAGATACTGTTTCTACAAATTTGAATTTCTTTATTCTAGTTATAACTGGACATGGCCAATCTAGGTGGGCAAAGTTTAAGAGTATTAACGTCCTCTTTTTGTTAACTCTTTTTATGCAAAATCTGGCACATACCTTTACTACAAACTTCACATCAAGAGTAATTGTTTTTATCTTTCCTGCTAGTGTGTGTATGAGTTCCTCATCCAGGAACTTTATTTATTTTTAAATTTTACAATGCTCATCACACACTCTATCTCACTGTCAAGATGTTAATAAATAGTTGTAGGAAGTATGAATATTAATATTAAGCTGAACACTTTTTTTTGTACCAGGGATTAAACCCAAGGGCACTCAACCACTGAGCCATGTCCTCAGCCCCCACCTTTTTTTTTTTTTTTAATTTAGATGCAGGGTCTTGCTAAGTTGCTTAAGGCCTTGCTAAATTGCTGAGGCTGGCTTTGAACTTATGATCCACCTGTCTCAGCCTCCCTAGCTGCTGGGATCACAGGTGTGTGCCATTGCGCCCTGCCTGAACAGTTTTTATCTTCAAGGAATTTACAGTGTGTTTGGCAAAATGAAGTAGAAACAACTGAAGATGTTTCAGGATGATTGCACAGTACTGTATATTCTCATGCAAATAATGCCTTGCCTAGTAAATACACTAATGCTAAAGTTGGTGGTAGGGGCAAAGTTAACAGGGTACGTAGGGTAGGGTATGTAGGTTTGGAAGGAAAACTTTCTTGAAATGTCTTCTGAGTTGATCAATTCATGCCTTCAGTAAGGAAACCGGAAGACCAATTTTATCATTCAGCTATGCACCTTTAAGACATATGGTATTGTTTAATTCAAGAAATTTAAAATGGTATGTTGCCTTGGCATGGTTACCATATCCATTGATGTTAATTAGAACTCTGTGCATGCATAAGTAAAATATAACTAAAACTGATGTGTAGAATTATTTTATGTGAAGTAAAAGAAAAACAGTGAGAAGGTATGAAATGTGATTATTATTATGCAATCTAAGATATAATTTTTTCTCACAGTCAGGAAAGGAAAAAGAAATCTTCCTTTAAAAGAAACAACTGTTTGCTATTTGACTCCTAAGATTTGTACTTTTATTTTCAGTATGTTTTATTTAGGGCTTGGAATACAGATGAAATTGATCTGATCCTAAATGTACAAATTAAGAATGTCTTTAAACAAACAGAAACTCAGTTGAGGTACTAATTTTATAGTTTTCTTAGTTATGGATGTCCTCTGCTGTTACCTAGAGGATTACTTGGAAGAGGTGACAATGTTTCAGAAGGGGAACAACACTGTTTGGCCAAAGTTTTTTATTTTCTGTGCTCATCCAGATTTCATCACCAAAAAATATCTGTTGAGTATCCTCTTACATGTAACTCCAGATTGGGAATGATGGTCTTTAGTCTAAATAGCATGGCATTAAGTAGACAATACAAATTAGCAGAGTCTGCACGATGATTATAGATTCAGGGTTCAGCCAGATATATACTGAGAGCTCTTTTGAGTATAGCACTTTGCTAAAAAGATGTTACTACAAATTCTCTTGGAACTTAAAAAAGTAATGTTAGATAAGGTCCATATTAAGATATGTATTTGTAAATTTTCTCATTTAAAAATACATTCTTTGCATGTTTGAATTGTTGCTTACCTGCTGTGTTTATATTCAGGGTTTTGTACTTGCATTCAAGTGACCTGTCTCTTCCTCTGCCAATGGTGTTTAACATCTTAGTGTTTTCATCTCTTGGGTTGGCTACTTCCTCTGAATGTTTGAAAAGCTCTTTCCAGATATCAGCACAGCCAGCTTTCTCTTCTCCTTCAGGACTTTGTTCAAGTGTCACCTTTTTAGGAAGAACTACCTTTACCACTCTAACATTAGAATGCTTACTCCTAGCACTTTCCATTTTCCTTGCTCTGCTCCAGGTTTCCTTTTTTCCTTGCTGCATACTTACCACTATAGGTATAAGGTTTAAATTATGTAAGTCTACATAATTTACTTACTTATTTTCATTGTGTTTTGTCTGTCTTTCCTTACCACTCTCAGAATGGGAGCTCCATGAAAGCAGGATCTTTATTTTATTCTCTGGTGTATACTGACGCATCAGATTAATGTCAGCATAGTAGGTACTCAATAAGTAATTAATGAATAAATTAATATGTTTTACTTAACATAGTACCTGGAACTCTATAAATACTCAACATTTTTATAACTTAGATAATAAAATGTTCTGGATCAATGGGCTTCCAAGTAAGCTCTGCAGCCCTAATTTTGTGGAAACCAGAGGTCTGAAACAGTGTCTTGACATCATAAATGAATGTTTTTCCTATATGTCTATTCCAACAGAAGAATGAGAACAATTGGGTATATTTCTACAAAAAGGGAACCTTTATTCCCCCTAAGCTTTGCAGTAGTTTTCTTAAGGCCTCTATTGAATTACTAGAATGCAAATGTGCGCACGCATGTGCACACACACACAGACACAGACACACAGAATAATAGTTCGTGGTATATATTTTGTTTAATTTTGAAAGTGGATTAGATTTGTATTTTATAAATTCCTACCTTTTTAGCAATTCTAATACTATCAAGTCTAATACTATCAAGTTTGTTCAGTTTTCCAATGTGACAGACTAATAACTAATTAAAAATTAAAATTTATAGTGAAAAGTAAAGTATAATTTTATACTACCTTTAAATACAGCAGTAAGCTGTATTTCAACTAATAGTAAACTATTTCAACTTGAACTTTACTGTTTTAACCTAGTAAATTCAAAGAAAAACAAGATATTTTTATTCTTACTCATTATTTTGGAAAAATATTTAATAATTTGATTCTTCTGATCCTTGTACCAAACTAAAAATTATAGGATCTTTAAGTTTTGTTTTCTTTTCACACTGAAATATAAAATTTATGACTTAAAAGTGCTCTAAGCATTTTTAGGTAGCAGTTCTGATTTACTTCTTAACAGGAAGTTGAAAAGCCTTTTAACATTTTATAGACTCTGTGAGAATCCTCTATGAACCTTGTCACTGACCCTGTGTTAAAGAGTGAATATAGGGAGAGCAGACATTGGCTAATGACAAATATATTTACTCTTCTGGATGTGATGCAGTGATTCTTACTTCCCTAACCCCTCATTATCTTCAGTTGTTAGTGATAGTTTTTTTTTTTAAACTGAAAGTTATTGTATAACTTGAGAAAAAAGAATGTTGTTACTTAATTTTTCCTGACAGAAAACACAATGACTTTGGGCTTTGCAGTCCAACAGCTCTGAGCTTCAGTTGAGTTGTCTGCTTAGTAAGTTAAGATCTATACTTTATGAGTATCAGTTTCTGTATCTGTAAAATGGGCATGGCAGCTATCTTCTATGTGCTTGGAAATGTGTTTGACACATAGTAGAACTCAAGTTTTAATTTTACTTTCTTCCTTCACTTCCTATTTTTAGCATTTTCTTGAGGATACCTTCTGGGGAAAATACCCGACTGTTGTAATTACATAAAAATTAATTACTCATAAAATATTGAAACACATGGAAATACCTCACTTAGCTACCTTGTAAAATTCAATTTTAACTTCAGAATTTTCTGCATTCAGAATGATAATGTGATATTGCATTTAGTCAGACTGAGTTTTGTGTATACGGTTTGCTGTGGTCCTTAGAACAGGTATGAGGGTGATAGCATGTAGTCAGAGCAGTTGACTGGTCTAAGGTCTCATTGTTCAGAAGCAGCAGAAGCAGAAGTGAACTACTGCTTTAAGTTTATTTCTACTTATAGCAGGAGCTTAACATTGAAAAGAAAAACAGTTTTGCTTTAAGGCAACAACGTTGAACAAAGTAAAAGAGACTTTGGGCATATTTCAGTGAATAAATACCTCTGGTTTGGGTTCCAGATAGATTTGCTCTATGCCAAGTTTACTCTGTAAGGAAAGGGTTATTATTAGATACCGAAGGGACGATATTAACTCCTCAAATATTCCTGTGTTGCTATGTATGCGCACTCACTCACTTGTGCCTTCAAAATATACTATTAAACATTTAAATAAAGGGAAACGTCTTTCCCTAACATACTTCTAAGCCAATTTAGAGGTCATTGAACAGATGTCGTATAATACTAATGGTAAATTACCCTGTGTAATAAGAAAATTACAGTACCTAAGTGAAGATAGTAAAGGGAAACCATCCAATGAATTACTCTAGAATTTCAAAATGAAATGATATCTTTAAAATTAACAGTGGCACCATATGACTTCAGGAACGTGAGTCTGATGGGGGAAGGAAAATCAGAGAGAGACAAAAGGGAAGTTTTTCTGTGTTTATGTATGCCAATTTTGGGTTTTGGGTTATGCTAGAAGAGCTAATGAAATAGTGTAGCTTTCAGTTGTCCAAGTGTTATATTATTATTATTATTAAACTACATGGCAAGACATTTATAAAATATGATAAACTTCTCAATGAGTTGTTTAATGTAAAATCATAATAATTATTTCTGAAGTATATATACTTCCTTTCACTATTAGGTATTCTTTAAAAGTCTAATTATTTTGAGACCATAGTATGACCAAAGAGTAGAAAAGGTATAAAGTTTGACAATTTTAAATAATCACTAGCATTTCTTAGAGAACAAACCTCACTTACAGTTAGGAAACAATATTTATATTTAAGGTTGAAAAGCCAGGATGTAGGAAAATTTTGCTAATTTGGAAGATGACCTTTAAGTGCACCAAAACCAAATAATTTGTAGGCTATGACATAGGGCACATTCCTACAAAATTTGTGTGAATACTGCTTTAGTGGTTCTTGAAAGACAAACAAAGAAAGCTGGAATGAAATCTTTATTCCCCTCCTAAATAAGACGGAGACTAACAAAGGAGTACAGCAGCACTCTTTCAAAGCTTGCCATTCAAACGAGGTCTCTGTAGCACAGTTAATGAGATGGTTCATAGTAGAAAACAATCTGTTTTTAAGAATGTTTAGATCAAAAGTAATTTCTAATCTATGAAATAAAGTCTCTTCAATACCCTTCATTCACCAGTAAAGCTTTTATGTTTGTATTATTTACTTCAATCAGATGTTTTCAATTTCACCTTTTTTTCCCCGTTATACAAATACTTGACATGGTTCATCAATACTGACCAACAGTTTTATTCTTTTTCTTCAGAAAAGTGAGATTTTTGAGAGAGGGGGGAATGAAAAAGAGAGAAACATCTTTGTCTAAACGATTTGCAAGCATCTGTGCTTTAAGCTACTTTTTATGAACACTCCTTAGTAAATGACTCAAGGTAAAAAAGCAGAAAAGCATCCAATGTTAGGAAATTGCAATCCAATACCATGTAATTTAAACCTGCAGTTGCTTCTCTTGTACTAAATGACATACAGATGGGTAGCTTAGTTCTCTCAACTTTGGGAACACAATTGGCCTTTTTGTATGAATGAACATATATTAACAAAAATATTTTGGACAGAATTGTTTAATTCTAGTGGTTTGGAGTTTAATTATCTATGCCATTGGAAAGTATGATTCTAACCAAGATATTTTGTCATGTTAAGTTTGTAATTAATGTTTTTTTTTTTGACAGAATTAACAAAGATACAACCTTTCCAACAAACAAACAAAGTAATTTTTAAGAGATCTATGGTGATTGAGGGGAAACCCAGCTATCCATGGTCAACTGATTATTTAAGAAAGAGCTGTTCTTCATTCAGGCCATTGAGAGGCTTGTTCTGTCAGAGCAGACATTTCTGTTTACCCCTTAGACAATAGTAAAAATTCAAGTAGTAGGGTTTTGGACAAAGCCTAGTGTAAAATGAGGCCCAGTGAGATGAGACACCCAGCTGCCATTTGTGATGTGCCAGCTGTTCTGTGGCTCTTTCCAGGCTGGGAAGGGCCAGGGTACTTCATGGAAGGTCAGCAGAAGAGCTGTTGATAGCCGAAGGCCTACACTCACGCTTACCTTTCTATTCAGCTATTTGCTCTTTTCCTGCCTCTGCATTTTTTGATAGAGAATTAGCCACTGTGTCTTGGTGGCCTTGATTCTGGAAGCTGATACCCTTCTTCAATCCCACAATCAGGGTAACTGGTTAGTTAATTTTTTCAAGTTTAACTTCAATGCTCTCACATTCTATGACATTACGGACCTTGAGAGTAAAAGAAGTAGAAAGCATTTCCACTACTAACTCATATTTCTTTATATTTCAAAAGAAATTGAATTTAACATTGAGGAAACAAAGCAAACTTTCTTTTAGAACCTTCAAAACATTCTATGACATCTTTACCTTTAGGACAATTGGCAGCTTCTTTCCCACTGTGACGGAAGGCAAAGAAAAACAGCTTTCTTGCAGTGAGTAATGGCTGCTCTGTCCTGGAGCTGTATTTCTTTTCAGTCACTTGTGCAGGTAAAATAAAATACTACATGTAAACAGGTGTTTTCTGAACATTTTACTGCAGTCTATACAGAGTGAAATAAAAGCTGCTATTGTTAATAGGGTCACATTAATAAAAGTATTTCACTATCAAATACATATAGTGAAGTCTTCCTAGAGATACTTTGCAAAAATCGCATTCACTTTACCTTTGTCTTTCTCCGTCTCTGTTTTTCTCACTCTTTCTTTGGAACTTATTGAATCTGCATTAGTATAAACGCCTTCTGTTGTCTGTTGAAAGTTTCTTGTTGCCTGTTTAAATGTCTTTAAAGAAATGTTTATTTCTAAGGACTCTACAGAACCTAGAGAAGAATCTGATGGAATCATAGAGAAAAACAATTCCTGGTTATATAAAAATAAATCTTCAGGGTTCACAGAAAAATAAGAAGGATGGTAGTTAAATCATACAGAATTGGAATTGAGGATGGTTTTAAGCTATTCTATCAAGCTGCAGAATTATTTAATGGAGGGTTATGGTTAACTTAATATGCCCATCATCTTAAACATACAGTGTGAATAATTGTAAATAGACTGTGTCTTGACTTTTTTTTTTTCTTTTTATAGTGCTGAAGATTAAATTCAGGGCCTCCCATATGCTACCACTGAGTTACATCCCTAGCCCAGCTGAAATCCTTTTTTAAAAAGGAGTTTCAGGGTACTGGGAAACAAAGGATGTAGCACCATCTTGTGAATGTTCAATAAGTTTTAGTATCACATGCTAGAAGCTTTTGCTGTAGCACATTGTCACTACTCCAGTGGAATCACTTGGATCTTAAGAAACATTCTTTTTAAACTTAGAGAAATAATCAGCTGCAGTTCAGGTAAGATTTTCTAGTGCACCAGGGACTGGTCTGGTCATTGACAAGTGACTGTAGAAGCTGTGCTATGGCGTCCAGCCAAAGCAATTATTTAGGATTCAAGCTAAAAAGCCTCCTTCTCCCATATCCTCTCTCTTTCCAGGGTCATGTAGGGATAAAAAGAACTGTAAGGTGGTCTTTTCCCAGCAGGAGCTGAGGAAGCGGCTAACACCCCTGCAGTACCATGTCACTCAGGAGAAAGGGACTGAAAGGTAAGGTGAGCTGTAATAAAAAGTCATTAAGCAAGAGCTAGTTTTCTTCATCTCCTCCTTTGAATCCTCTTCCTTGCCAATTAATTTAAAGAGTTCTCTACTTATTTGCTAAAGTCTGCATTTCAAAATGTCATTGTTTAGGTTAAGACTAAGTTTTATTTGTTCTTTCCTCCATTTAATGAGTACTGTATCTTATGTAAAGTCATGGGCTTTTGTTAAGGGCCTGTTTTTAGTTTACTACAAAATGTGTGGAAGTAATAGCGATTTAGGTATATTTTTTGGGAAGACATCACAGTAAGCAAAACCATGAGGATATGGAGCCATGCCAGGATGCCGAAATTTTGAAGGTGGCCATTGTAAGTATAGACGTTTTGGCTGCAAAAAGAAGGTAGCATAATTTAGTTCCTTTCTACCCCACTCCAATTTCTTTTTGAAGCACATGTGGAGAAAGTATTTATTGGCTCATTTGTGGTTGGAATGTCAAAAATTTTCAATAACTGCCCTCACATGGCTTTGGTCCTTGGAAGTTCGCCCTAAGTCCTGAAAAAAGAGTTTGTTCACTTCCAAGACTGTTTTTAGTGAATAAAGTCTCTCTCAGCTGATTCCAGCTCAAAAGTAACTTGCCAAGGTCCAATGATTTTGTTGTCTAATTTATACCATGGAGCCTGGCATAAGGCCGTAACTTACCTGTGATCCAGATTTATTAATGATGTAACTTCTTGTTTTCATTCATGAACTGAAAGAGCTCTTTACCACACATGGGATCCTTGTTAATAGGCAACACTCTCTTCCTGTCACAGTATCTACTGTTTACTGAATTTACCAAATGTTGAATCTGACAAAGTCCACCCTCACTGTACAATGATCTAGTGGTGGACTTGGGACTCAACTCTGGAGGACTTCTACCCGTCCTGTTGTGTGCATGACTAGCAAAATGATTTAATGCACACAAACAACCAGAGATTAGGTCATTCTTAAAAATTCTGTTTATAAAAAAAATTGGACCTCATAAAGAGGGTGAAAGGATAATAAAAACAAGCTGCAGAGCACATAGACTTTTTGTTGGGCTAGCACAGCTGATTTGTATTAGCTGAATGACCTCCTAGCCTTTAAGATTGTTAACTTAGAAAAATATTCCCTTAAAGCTGCAATATTCCTTTTCAAACCAAGAAATAAGGCTCCTTCCACTTGAAGTCTCAGACCTTTCTGCATTTTCTGGTATACTCTTGGACACTGTAGAGTAGCAAAAATCTTATGTAATAATGTTGGGTTTTTTTTTTTTTTTTGTGAATCAAACTATAGGCCTTTTTTAATTGGAAAAAAATCTTCTAAGCATTACATAACTAGATGACTTGATTTTTTGATTTAACCTACACTAGTTTGGAGTAGTTATATGCACATTTTATTATATGGGTTTGAAATATATTAGTATTGTTCAGATTTCCATATGTTGGGTTTGTTCTCATTTTAGGACAAAAAGCCCTTGAAAGATTTATTAGAGAAATGTATTTTAAGCATACATGTTCTATAAGAAATAATGCTAGCTTTGCTTAATTTTTTGATGATCTGTTTATTATTTATCAGTGCCTTTGAAGGAGAATACACACATCACAAAGATCCTGGAATATATAAATGTATTGTTTGTGGAACTCCGTTATTCAAGTAAGTATATTAACAACCTGTAGGTATGGGCATGTCACAGATGGCAACAAACTAGTTATTGCTTGTTCACCTTGGAATCTTTCCATTACTATTTTTTTTTTTTACTTTTATCTTTTTCTATGTCTGTTTACCTCCCACAAAACAAAATATTGACTTTCATGGTAAATTACTAGTGTGATAGACAGATTTTTCACTATTTAGATTTTTAAAGTATCCAACATTAACTTATTCATCTCAGTAATTATTGTGTATAAGAGAGCTGTGAAAGAGATTTTGGTGAACATAGAAATGTATGTTTATTGATCAATTTTTTTTTATATTTTCAAGTGATGTCCCTAAATTTATTTATTGGACTATATTGAAAGGTCTTCATGTACATCTTTCAGATATAATAATAACTACCAAGTAGACTATTTATACTTCTTCGATAAAGAGAATACCTGTATTGAAAGTAACCTGAGAAGTATTAAGGATACTTATACACAGATAAACAAATTATATAAATATGAGGTTAGCCATTTTTGCATTGATTTAAAAATCTTTAAAGATCCCAACAGTTTACCATAAAATGGAGATCACATAGACTTTTTGAACAAAATGGTTAATTCAGACAGTGCATTCTGGAGAGTATAGATCTTATTCAAGAAAAGAAAATCTTTACCAAAAATTTATTTATATAGGTGGAGAAAATCCTAGAAGCCCTAATTTCTCCATGGGGTGGCTAATTTGGGGAAATAAAAAGAAAGCTTACTTGAGAGTAAATGTCATGTATTTAAAACAGAATTGCAAAGTTTCTTAGGGGAAATGAATAAACAAGAATTTGATACTTGTAGCATGTAAAACACACTTTATATCTCTCCCATAAATGTTTCTCTTTTAAAACACTAGCATTTACAGATTTTCCAGAAATAACAGGAAATAGTAGTTTCCTTGAACTTTTCTTAAATTGCGAAAACCTCATTTCACGTTAGTGTTGGTTCAGAATCTGTTCTGAATTCGTACGTATTTATTATTCATGTAAAAAACTGGCCCTTCAAATTGTCACCCATTTCCTTTCAGAAAACACAGGTCCTTATATTTCAACACCTTTAGCTTGTGTTAAAATAATTGATATAACACTTAAGATAGTTGCTGAGCCATGTTAAACTTGTTAATACCTCAAATGGTAATAATTGGCTACGTCCCTTTTGCTTTTTATTTAAGATCCTCCATCTCTTTCACTATCATGTGATTCACTAACGTATTGTATCTAAGGAAAACTTACTTTTTAAAATAAGAAACAGAACCACTATAAGTGAAGGATTTAACCCATGTGAGACTTTTTTTTTAAAGAGAAAGAGAATTTTTAATATTTATTTTTTAGTTTTCGGCGGACACAACATCTTTGTTTGTATGTGGTGCTGAGGATTGAACCCCGGCTGCACGCATGCCAGGCGAGCGCGCTACTGCTTGAGCCACATCCCCAGCCCCCCATGTGAGATTTTGAATCACGAATCCTAAAAGCAGGACTCTTATCCATACATAGGTACTGGTAGGAATCAGGTTTCACATTCAGTGTGACAATGCCTTGATTTCCTTTAGCAATCTTGGAATGAAATCTTTTATTTTATAAATTTTTAAGCAATATGGTTTAATTATTTTTATCCTACATCTTTTCTATGAGGTTTGTTTGCTTCTCCCATCTTGGTTTCTTATCTATTTGGGGGAAGATTCCCTGATGTTTCCTTTTCTGGAGATGGAGTAACTCATTGGTCTGGTGCATTAGTCTTCAGACTAGAGAATGTGTGCCCTAGGTACCCACAAGGCTCTCCAGGAGCCCTAGGGCATGGATAGTTTTGAGGGAATCTATTTTCTGATTCTCAACTTCTGTATGTGTGTTTCCTAAAACTGATGTATCTAAGAGCCTGTGGTCTGCTGCTTCTTCCTTCCTATGTCTTCTATCAAGATCATCTTTCTCCCTTTTCATGAAAGATGTCAGATATTATGTCTCAGATATTATGATGATTTATTGTCCTTGGGTATGATCTCTAATGCATTAAGTAAAATAATGCGTCAGGAAAGCATTACTTCTGAAGGAGAGACCCAAAAAAGCAAGATCAAAAGCATTGGTAAAAATATTGAAATAGTATTTTGTCTTGGCAAGGCTCCTGGCACAACTCAGTCTACCTCCCTGTCTGGTCCTCTATCTGTGACCTGTGGCCTGTCTATCCATTTTCTTTCTCTTTTGGGTACCAGGGATTGAATCCAGGTGTGCTTAACCACTGAGCCACAAACCCAGCCCTTTTATTTATTTTTATTTTATAAATAATTAAAAAAACTTTTTAAAAAATTTTGAGACTAAGATGCTTAGGGCTTTGCTAAGTTGATGAGGCTTGCTTTGAACTTGTGATCCTCCTGCTCAGCCTCCTGAGCCACTGGGTTTACAGGTGGGTATCACCATGCCCATGGTACACATATTTTCAGGCTTATTTTCTACCCACTTTTGGACAGAAAACAAGTCTGATTTGATTAATTTGTCTTTGAGGACTGGTTTGCAAATTACTTCATAAATTGGACTTCTCTGTTCATTAAATAATCTATATATGTAGCTCTCAAGTGTTGGCAACAATGAACATGCATATGATATGCAAAACAACAGAAAATTCATCTTTTGTAGTTATTTAAATTAATGATAAGACATTTAGCTGTTAACTTAAAATATATGAGAAAACATGTATTAGCAGGAATGGTAAACATGACTCCTGGTGCTGTGATAACCCAAGGAAAAACCTCCTTCTCCTTCCTGCCCCATATCCCCACTTTCATTTCCCAAGAACTGAAATCTGGATGAATCTATATTTACTAAATGTCAGAAAAGTCTTTAATGTGCCATGAGGCTGGAAGCCTCTGGAACTTTCTGGAAATCCACCTTCTGGAATTTGCTGGTTATCTGTTCTCTAGGGTTCCTGGGAAAGCTGTTGGCAGCAAGATGTCTCAGTGGAGGCAGTTCGTTACAAAACCTCAGCTGAGAGGAGAGCTAGGGGGAGCTAGGTGCTGCTGATTGCTGTGAATTGAAAAGAACATCTGGCATGGCAGGATCCTGGCACTGTAGACGCTGCTTGTGCTGCAGCAGCTGGGCTCTTGGGAAGCCATGTATGCTAAAAAGGCCAGATGATGGAGAAGCTGTTTGCTGTGCAGGAATCAGGTGTTGGAGAAACTGGGTACCTTGAAGGAGTTGGATGTAGGAGACACTATAGGAGCCTATCATTGGAGAACCCAGCCACAGTGCAAGAGCTGCCTAGAAGTGGAGAAGCTCTATGTGCTTCAGGATTCAGATGTTCAAGAAGCTGCATGCACTGAAGGAGCCTGTTGAGCAAGCATACTCAAATCTGGAAGGAAAAATGTTTTCCTTCAGCAGCCTCTCTTCTGTGTCCTCTATGGGCAAAGCTTAGCATCATGCTAATTGACAAAGAAAAGATATTTTCAAGGGCCCAGCTCCATTTTAGCAGAGCAAAAGGACGATAGATTTTTAGGTGAACGGTAACAAATTGATAACTGGCACAAAGTCTATATTTTTTTTTTCAGTTTTGTTTTAGGGATACATGTTCAGAAGTTTGAAAGCCACCCACTAGTCTAGTCAATTAGTGATCTTACTGTTAAGGTTCCTGTAGGTAGTTGGTTTCTTCATGCTTTGTATACAAGGTAAAGGAGACAGTTGGGATATGGGGTTATGGGTATGCATGCACATTTGTTTGTCTGTGTGTGTGTGTGTAGTTAGAAAGGGTCGAGAGAAGAAAATTAAGCAAATGACTAAATAGAGGAACAGCATGAGAGATAGCAGTAGGAGGAAAATAGAAAAGAAGGAAGAAATACAAAGTTCGGAATTTGAAAATGTCTTGCTATTAGCAGTATAACTCATATCTGTTATAGAATTCACACTTATAGTGGTGTGTGCATATATGTGCATAATCTTTTTCCTTTACTTAACTGGTGTATATGTATTATATTTCCTTACAAAAAAGGTTATTCAATTATTCTTATTTCATTTTCAAATGTGTATGCTACTCAAAATACATTCCTTCTCTGAACAATATGCTGCTTTTTTACTGCTTACCAAGTACAAGAACCTCATTCACAGTCTTCTTATAAACCAAATATGTAATTTATTCCATGGTTCATGTTTTCTTCACATTCACAAATTTTATCAAGCTAGTTTATTTCTCATATAGTACGACTATTTTCACTCAGTAAATTAACTGACAGAAGCAAGATGTTCTCACCTCTGGTTATTTGAACTTTTAAAATTTCATAAAGTGAATTTATTACTCATCAGATAAACCAGAGAAAGCATTGGTAAAATAATTTAATTCAGAAAGTATTTTTGACCACTTATATCATGCTTTGGCTAACACTTTGCCAGGTGTTGGGAACAAATAAAATAAATTTATGAAATATTTTATTCTCAAGGTACTTATGGTTTTGTTCACATAATATGAAAAATAGCAGTTATAAAATATGGCAATATTAATATTAGCATCTATCTGAACATTCTTTTTCTTTTTGAAATTCTACAGTATGTGACTTATGGCAAATATGTTTGCCATTTCTTTTTTAATTTTATCATGTAAATTTTTTATTTATCTCTGACAGATGCAATACAAATGTTATTACATATATAGAGCACAATTTTTCATATCTCTGGTTTTATATTCATACCAATTCATGTTTTCATACATTTACTTTGGATAATAATGTCCATCACATTCTACCAGCATTAATTACCCCATATCCCTTCCTTTTCCCTCCCACCCCTCTGCCCTATCTAGAGTTCCTCTATTCCTCCCATGCTCCCGCTCCCTATCCCACTATGAATCAGCCTTCTTACGTCAAAGAAAACATTTGGCATTTGTTTTTTTGGGATTGGCTAACTTCACTTAGTATTATCTTTTCTAACTCCATCCATTTACCTGCAAACGTCATGATTTTATTCTCTTTTATTGCTGACTAATATTCCATTGTGTATTTATGCCACACTTTTTTTATCCGTTCATCTATTGAAGGGCATTTAGGTTGGTTCCACAGGTTAGCTATTATGAATTGTGCTGCTATAAACATTGATGTGGCTGTGTCCCTGTAGTATGCTGTTTTTAAGTCCTTATAGACCAAGGAGAGGGGACAACTGGGTCAAATGGTGGTTCCATTCCCAATTTTCCAAGAAATCTCCATACTGCTTTCCATATTGGCTGCACCAATGTGCAGTCCCACCAACAGTGTATGAGTGTACCTTTTCCCCCACATCCTCACCAACACTTATTGCTGTTTGTCTTCATAATAGCTGCCATTCTGACTGGAGTGAGATGAAATCTTAGAGAGTGGTTTTGATTTGCATTTCTCTAATTGCTAGTGATGATGAACATTTTTAATGTATTTTTTGATTGATTTTACATTATCTTCTGAGAAGTGTCTGTTCAGGTCCTTGGCCCATTTATTGATTGGGTTATTTATTTTTTTGGTGTTTAGCTTTTTGAGTTCTTTATATGCACTAGTGATTAGAGCTCTATCTGATGTGTGAGGGGTAAAGATCTGCTCCCAAGATGTAGGCTCTCTATTCACCTCAAAGATTCTTTCTTTTGCTGAGAACAAGCTTTGTAGTTTGAATCCATCCCATTTATTGATTCTTGATTTTAATTCTTGTGCCACAGGAGTCTTATTAAGGAAGTTGGGACCTAATCCCACATGATGGAGATTAGGGTCACCTTTTTCTTCTATTAGACACAGGGTCTCTGGTTTTATTCCTAAGTCCTTGATCCATTTTGAGTTGAGTTTTGTGCATGGTAAGGGATAAGGGTTTAATTTCATTTTGTTGCATATGGATTTCTAGTTTTGCCAGCACCATTTGTTGAGGAGGCTATCTTTTCTCCAATGCATGTTCTTGACACCTTTGAATAATATAAGATAATTGTAGTTTTGTGGGTTAGTCTTTGTGTCCTCTGTTCTGTACCATTGGTCTACCCATCTGTTTTGGTGCCAATACCATGCTGTTTTTGTTACTATTGCTCTGAGTATAGTTTAAGTTCTGGTATAGTGATGGTACTTGCTTCACTCTTCCTGCTAAGGATTGCTTTAGCTATTCTGGGTCTCTTATTTTTCCAGATGAATTTCATGACTGCTTTTTCTGTTTCTATGAGGAATGCCATTGGAATTTTGATCAGAAATGCATTAAATCTGCTTTTATATGTAATAGGAAGGTATTTGACTACATTAAGTGGGGCAAGAATTCATGGAGGAAATGCATTTTTTAATTAGTTCTAATCAGTTGTGCATTACAGTAGAAAGCTCTTCGATTCATTGTACATAAATGGAGCAGAAATTTTCACTTATCTGGTTGTACGTGAAGTGGTGTTACACCATTCTTGCAATTATACATGCACCTAGGGTAATGATGTCTGTTTCATTTCACCATTTTTCCTACCTTCTTACCGGATCCTTCCTCCCACCCTGGCCCCATCCAGAGTTCCTCCACTCATCCTATGTCACCACCCCATTATGGCTTAGCATCCACTTATCAGAAAAAACAGTCGGCCCCTGTTTTTTGGGGGATTGGCTTATTTCGCTTAGCATGATGTTCTCCAACTATGCATTTACCTGCAAATGCCATAATTTTATTCTCCTTTAATGCTGACTAATATCCCATTGTACCACAGTTTCTTTACCCATTCATCTATTGAAGCATATCTAGGTTGGTTCAAGACCACATTTTACTAGGCATGGAGATTTCAGTTTTTCCCAGGGGGCATATGCATGGTAGGGAATATCATGCGAGAAGAGAAATTAGAGATAAGATCAAAAGTGGAGTTTTCAACGAAATAGAAGACCAGTTGAATAGGAGTGGGGAGGAGGGCTATGCTGGTGTTGTAATGATAGATATAGCTGGAGTTTATAAAGCAGTATTGGCTGGGCCGGTAAAGGTAAGTCCTTGGATACCAGAGAAGATGTTTAAATTCCTGCTTGAAATCTTTTAAGCTCTGGAATCTTTTCCTCCATGAAGCCCTTTGATCCTTTCAGGATGAACTTTATTGTCCCTACTTTCTGCTCTATAGCATGTTGTATGCACTTCCATAATTGCGGTTTCTAGTTTTTTATGAATTATCTGTTTATGTAATTTCCCAATAGCAAGGCCACGCCCTAGTCATTTTTTTTATCTCTATCCCCTGACACATAATAATCCCTAAATATTTATTTGTTGATCACATGCAAGCTAAAATTTGTTAGATAGATTGTGGGACAATTTTGAATAAGGGAATAGCATGATGAAAAAACCACCATAGTAATGAATTGGACATTATTACCTTAGGTACATGTATGATTGCATGAATGGTGTGACTCTCCTTTGTGTACAACCAGAGAAGTGAAAAATTGTGCTCCATTTGTGTATGATGAATTGAAGAGCATTCTGCTGTCATGTATAATTGATTAGAACAACAAAAACAACAATAACAAAAAACCCACCATAGTGCTAAAAGATGGATTTCTGGGAGTAAAAAAGAAGGACATGGGATTGTAACAACTTCATTGGGAACTTTTCTGTTAGCCGATAAATCTCAACATTATCCATGTACAAACAGCTCCTGATAATTTTGTTCTAGACCTGAAGTACCACATAGGATAGTTAATATCCTGCATACATTTACTTTGGAAGACTCTGAATTGAGTAACTCATATTATACAGGTTCATTAATAATAAATAACAATTTTACTGAAATAAAGACTAACACTTAATAGTACTTACCACATTGGCAGGCAAGGTTTTATGTACTTTATGTATATTGACTCATTAAATCTTCACAACAACACATTTTATAGATGAAGAAACTGAGAAAGGATAAGCAACTTGTAAAGATTAGTCAGCCAGTATACAAGCAGATTTAGAATAGTCACATTCAAATTTTTAAAAAGAGCATAAAAAATTATAATAGAATGCTTTAATATTTTATTTTGGTCACTCTAGTCTGGTTATTTGGCTAGCATCAGAGCAAATAGAAAACATACTTCTATCTTGATTCTTTGATAAATCTGTCACAGTATTTAAGTTAAAAATCGAACATTGGGGCGAGGGCTATAGTTCAGTGGTAGAGCACTTGTCTAGTACAGATGAGGCACTGGGTTTGATTCTCAGCACCACATAAAAATAAAGTTATAAAAAAGTATGTATTAAAAAATTGAAAACCATCTCAATTTGGGAAGAATTGAATCAATAGTAACTAGATCCATTATGGCATGTCATCAAGAAGGACTGTTTCAATCTGGTGGTATCCTTAGAATCTTGATGATATCCAAGAAGTCCCTTGGAATCTTGACAGGATGATGCAGCCAAGGTTCAGAAGCCATGAGGCCATTTAGCATCTGGGAGGTCGGGCAGCAGATAGATTTATGGGGAGGACTTTAGTAACTGAAACTGGGAGATCATTTAATTTTCACTTAGTGATTTCCCATTACATTTTTCTCAAGTTACTGTATTACACATTTTCACCACTTTTCCCTCACCCCACCATCTTCTACATTTCTTATAAGCCTGATGCCAACTGATATCAGTAATCCTAAATGGTTTTCTATCAGTCTGGAAATTCCTTTCCTTTCTTCATCTTCATCAAGTAATCAGAACAGGCACTGGCTAAAAGCAAGTGGTAGAACTTGTTGCATATCAGCCCAGATGATCTGACCTCAAACTCATTATCTATAAACTGGGGAAAATAAAACCAAACAAATATAAAAACTAAATGTAGAAAAATGCCTATTATATTTCAGTATTCAACAAATATTAAATGACCTGACCAAGTTTTGAGAACATATCATACTAATACTATAGCCTAAAAACTTCTTAAAGTGTGAGAAATTAGGGACTCTGATATTAGAGTCTGCTTACAGAAGATACTGGTGTGATGAGTCACTGTTCCAGATGTACTGCTACATTTCAAATGGAACTCTGCTGCAAAACTGTTCACACATGATGCTACATTTCACATGAGCCTCCTCTGCAGTTTTATCCTAGGCTACCAGAAAATTTAAGCCCCCTTTCAGCTCTTTAAGAACATAATCCCTTTTACCGAGAACATTCCAGCTCAATGCCACACACAGTTTACTCAGCTCTGCTACTCCATGTGCTATTCCATTCACCACTAAAACTGACTTTCAAGATGAATTTTTCCCCTCATCCAGTTTTGTGTGTGTGGCAGGGAGAATAGAACAGGGCAAGAAGATAAGAGTTCTCCATTTTTTCCCTCTCTCAGATCCAACCTTCTTAACTCTTTCAAATGCCATCCATAGGATATTTACTAATAAATATTTTCAGTCACTGAATTCTAGGGAAATCAACAAGAACTTCAAGATTTCTACCTAGAAATTGCTTATAATTCCAGCAAATGTTACCTAATTTTTAACAATGTACATTTAACTTCAATTTTAAAAGATTTGAATTGCCTTTCACCATAGTGTCATAAAATTGCTCTGAAATAGATTTCTGAGTGATGTTTTACTCAAGCTTTTGTTATATCTAAATCAGACCTATATGATTTTGAAGAGATATAAAATTGAATCCTGTCATCTCATTGACCCTTCTCATCTTGTCCCCACATAGTGATTTACAGGAAAGGTATTTTGAATAGAGGGAGTTTCTTTTCTACCTTCATGTCATCTGAAAGTTCAGGATAAGATCACAGCTAGAGTGGAAGAAAAGGATTTTCTTGAGCTACTTAAAAAGATAGGGAGCAAAAATCACTGCTAATGCCTGACCTATTAAACTGTGGAGGTGAGGAGAAAACACAAAAAGCATAGTATTGAAAAAAGAAAAGAATAATTGTGTTTTAGAAACTAGAAAAATATAGCAAAGCATGATTCAAAGCGTAAGCAGATACAAAAATAATTATAGCTGCATTTTTCTTTTTAAAAACTATACAAACAGTACAATAAAATTATGAGTGATATAAAAAATAAAACCTATACAAACATACAAAAATGTATTGAAGCAATACCTACACATAAAATTCCTAGATCCTGGAGGTACATGTATGCTTGTGTGTGTGTGTGTACATATGTGTATGTATTTTGGGGAGAGAAAGATGGGGGAAGAGCAGTTTTTCTCTATTACCAAAATCACAATATTAAGTCTTTAGTTAACTTTTAAAACATTGACAGAGATGAGTGTTTTCGTAGTGAATTAGAATGGATGGTTAGGATAAACTGGGAAACATAATGGATAAAAGTTTTAACTATAAGTCACAAAAATTTATCTTGGTTGAGTAAGCAAATTAGAAAATTAATGAGTAGTTTTATTCTAATTCACAGATTTTGAAATTACTTAAAGGCAGTTCAGAAAAATATGAATTTTATAAATACTTCAGAGGTTATCCACAAAGCTGCTGGTCTTTTAAATGAATCCTTTTCTTCAGAAAGTGGTTAGTGAGAATTGCATAAATTTTAATTCAGATAGACATCTTCACTATGTTGTATACATGGATAATTGACCCATCATGAAATATTGTCAAAGACGACATCCAGAGAACCAGTGGGAATATGGTGTTGTGTAGTTCCAGCACAGATTTGCTGCAAAACCATAAACAAGTTTTTTAAACATTCCATTTTGTCTTCCTCATTTGTAAAATGGTAAGAATAACAGTACCTTTTTCTAACTCATATCACTATTGTATCAAATGAAAGAATAGAAATATGCTATGAAAGCTGTTTTAGCTTTTAAAATTCTCTCCTTATTCTGTATGTTGGGCATCTTCATTATAATGTGTCTAGGTGTGGATCTCTTATGATTTTGCACATTCGGCGTCCTGTANTTTTTTTTTTTTTTTTTTTTTTTTTTTTTTTTTTGTCACTGTGACCAAAAGTTCTGAAGAGAACAATTTTAAGGAGGAAAAGTTTTTTTGGGGACTCCTGGTTTCAGAGGTCTGAGTCCATAAATAGTTGACTCCATTCCTTGTGGCTGGAGATAAGGCAGAACATCATGGCAGAAGAGTGTGACAGAACATGGCCACCAGGAAGCAGAGAGGGAGAGACTCCACTGGCTAGGGACAAATATAAACCCCAAAGGCATGGCCCCTGTGACCTTACCTCCTCTGGTCATACCCTGCCTACCTTCAGTTACCACCCAGTTAATTCCTTTTAGGCTCTGATAACCCAATCATTTCACCTCTGAACAATTTATTTTAAAAAATTAAGAACATCATCTCTTGGGCTTGGGCTATAACTTAGTGATAGAGTGCTTGCTTAGCATGCACAAGGCTCTAGGTTCAGTCCCCAGCACCACCCTCCCATCACCTCTCTACACCCCAAATTAATTTTTTCACAATGATAATTTAAAGGAATGAAATGGAATGTCATTCCAAATTTATTTTTGTGGGCCCAAATTCATCATGCTCAATTACTCATATTCCAGGTAGACACTTTGCTCACCATCTTCTGAGTTGTTGCTGTTTTCTTTTCTCTGTTATAGGAATAAATGCTAATGGTGATGGCATCTGCTGTAGTTTGGATATGGTTTGAGTGTGTCTTTTAAGTGTTTGTATGATAGAAGCTTGGTTCTCAGTGTGGCAGTGTTCAGAAATGCTTGAACCTTCAGGTGGTGAAACCTAGTGTGGGGGTGATTAGATCATCAGGGGCAGTGCTTTTAAAAGGGATTAATGTCATTCTTGTGGGAATTTGGTTGTTTCCCCTGAGAGTGGATTGTTATAAAAAGAGTGAGACTGGTCTCTCTCTCCTGTCTGGCTTCCTGTCTTGCCATGTGATCTCTTTTATACTTACTTCATACTGTGAAACAGCCAAGGAAGTTATTACCAGATCCAAGTAGAAGCTGGCACCATGCTCTGGACCTGAGAGCTAAACAAACCTCTTATCTTTACAAACTACCCAGCCTCAAGTATTTTGTCATAGCAAAAAACAACCGATTAAGACAATTATACTGGAATGGTGACCACTGGGTGTTTGGACTGCTCAAATCTTCTACTTACTTATCTTCTCATGACCTCCACTTCAATCACCATTTCAAATTTTCTCCCTTTTCATGATTATCCTCCATCTTCCTATAGTATTCACATGATCATAGTCCCAGAAACTTTGAGGTAATTGATGAATGATGCCTCACCAAGGCCAGAAGATTGTATTTATTTCCAAATAGATGTATTTTATGAACTGTTTATCATGTTTGCATTTGGGGATATTTTAAAGCAGCCATTGATTGAGGACTTATCATATACCAGGGACTATGCTAATCAATTTCAAGAAAATTATCTCTTTGTTTTTTTTTTTTTAACTTAAATAGAATTATCAAAGCTGATGTTATTTACTCAAGGGAATACTGGTAGTAAGAGATGGAAAGAGGGTCTGTCTGGCTCTCAGTCATTCCTTCCCTAGCTCTTATATCATAAGGTTTCCCTGTATTCTGGCTGATTAGTCCTTTTACTAAGTAATTCACCATCTGGTAGCTATCACACTCTGGTGCTAATTGGTTCTAATATTCTGATGATGGCCGAGTAACTATACTTGGATTTTAAAGTGGAGAAAGCTATGATTAAGGTCTAATACAAGCAAGGTTAAAGTCACAACTTTCCCTACGTTACTGTGTGTGACTTTGAATAAGCTATTTAACCTCTAGGAGCCTTAATTTCCTCATTTGTTAAGATGAGTCTAATACCCATATCACAAGAACTTCTGAGAGGATCAAGTTAATAATCTTGACATGTTTTGTAAATGGAAAAAAAATCACTATAAATGTGAAGCATCAATACTAAAATAGTGTAAGGATTGATATAAATAGCAGCTGTCAGAACTGAAGTTCATCAGTGAAAGGGAAGCACATTGCTTATTCAAAATAGAAACTAGCTAATCCCCAAAAAAACAAATGCCAAATGTTTTCTCTGATATAAGGGGAGTGATTCAAAGTGGGGTAGGGAGGGAGAGTATGGGTGGAAAATTACCTCTAGATAGGGAATAGGGATGGGGGAGGGAAAGGGAGAGAGAAGGGAATAGCAAGGATGGTGGAAGGAGACGGTCATCATTATACAAAATACTTGTATGAAGATGTGAATTTGGTGTCAACATACCTTATATACAAACACAGATATGATAAAGTGTGGTATAAAGGTGTATTAAGAATTGAAATGCAAAAAAAGGGAGCTCATGTATAATGGCATAATTTGGGATGAACATACTTTATATACAGTTACAAAAAATTGTGCTGTGAATGGATAATTATGAATGTGATGCATTCCACTATTGTCATGTATGTAAGAAAAAAACCCCAAAACAAAATAGAAACTAGATATAATTTAGTTAAGTGATGCTTTAGAATTCTGGGAAGTTTCTTCCTGTTTGCTGAGTGGTTGCATTCTGGTGGTAATTGCAAGATTGTTAGTGACAACTAGTAGTAATTTGCTACAAGGGATGGATCAGGGAGGAGAGTGATTGTGCTTGTCTAGTATAAAGAGAAATTTAGAAAAACGGAGGATACGATAGGTAATTGACAGTCTAGATCTCTCACAAATTGATTAGCCTATATCTACTCGATGGTTCAATATGAGGCCTTCAGTTTAAAAGGTTAATGGACACAGTGAAGCACAGAGATAGAACAACTGACAGTTAGGAGACTCAGTACCATGTCACTTTGAACAGATGATAGAAGAGAACTGAAAATACTAGCTGAAATGGAAAAGTCTGGACTTGTCATGGTATGCTTCAGTAGTTCGCAAATCTAGCTGTTCATTAGAACCACATATTCCAAGGTTTTGCGTAAAGTTCTGATTTAGCAGGATTGTAGTGGAGCCTAGAATCTATTTTTATTTGTCTGTTTTTTTGTTTTAAAGATCCTCTCCTACATTTCTTATGCTTGATTACCATTGGTCTAGATGAAGTTTAAGAAAGATCTGTCTTAGGATAATGTCAATAGCAATATTAAACATACTACAAAAAACAGGCTGTGAGAGCTGAGAAGATGTATCAGTTGCCTGAATGTCAGATTGATGAGAAAACTGTTATTAAAAAGATTGATTTGAGGGGCTGGGGTTGTGGCTCAGCAGAGAGCCCTCACCTAGCACATTCGAGGACCCGAGTTTGATCCTCAGCACCACATAAAAATAAATAAAGGTATTGTGTCTAACTGCAACTAAAAAATAAACATTTTTTTAAAAAATATTAACTTGATGTTTAAAATCTAAATTAGGAGAAAAGATGATGAATTTAATTTTGGAAGCCCGATCAATTTGGGGTTTTAACCTAAAATTTCAGGTATGTCAGTATTCCCTTAAGTGTGTGCTACTAAATATTTAACAGTTTCATTAGAATATTTACTCCTACATAAAGCTAGTTTCATAACATGTTAATATGTTTTATGTACAAAGAAAGAATACCATTGCTTGGAAAGAAAAAAAGGATTTCTTATTGGTAAATATTGAATTAAAATGAGTCAAAGGATTGCCATATCATAGAACTTAAAGCCTACAACACACTAAGGTTCATTGTAGAGTTCCAGGAGTGGAATAGAATAAGTAGCATTTTCAAAATTTTTTGACCACGTAATTTTTCTTAATTGAAGAACATATTGTGAGACTAATATTCCTGACAATACACACTGGAAAATGCTAATGTAGACCAGGAGAGTATTTAAGTTGAGTACATATGGAAGGAATGCACAGGGCTATGGGATGCTGTATAGACTCAAAGAACCAGGCATTTGGTTTGGCAATATTAGAAAACAATTTCAGTAGAAGTAGTGAGAGATTGTGGAGATGTTGGGATATGATATATTTTCAAACCACAAACCTTAAATGAAGAATTGGTAGTAAAATACACTTACTGTGATTAGGTAGATACAGTTAAACAAGGGAGAGGTGGGGCCAATCCCTCATAGTTGGAGGGAAGGCAGACTTTAGAAATAGAGTTTAATTTTTTTTATTAAACTGAAAAAAGTGTAATGAGAGATACATTTACAATGCTAGAAATGAGCAAAAGATTTAAAGAACAGGTAGAACAAACTTTAGTAAAAATGATTGATTTTTCTTCTTTTGGGAGATAGGCAATGGAACTTTTGTTTTGGGAAAATTTTTTGTTATTGTATATTTTTATTCCTTTGTTTATTTTTTTGTGTTGCTGAGGTTTGAACCCAGTGCCTCATACATGCTAGGCAAGTGCTCTACCACTAAACTACAACCACAGCCCCAATGGAACATTTTTTAAGATTAACAACTGTCCATCTCTGAGATGAGTTTTTGATTTTCAGTTTGGGGAATTAGCCAGTTTGTTTGCTTGTGTATGTGTGTCAAGGACTCTTGCCATGAATAGGAGTTCAATAGTTGGCAGCTCTTATTAGTGTTGCTATTGTTTCAACAATTTGAATCTTTTACTGCTTGGTACCACAACCAGAGAGTAGACAAAGGAAAGAAAATTCCATTATCATCAAACTAGATAACTATGGTTTTTAGTCCTATATTTCATGATCATGAATTAGCTGGCTGTAGTCTGTGCTCCTTTCTGCTGTTTACATTTTATGTTTATTACCTTACATTGTACTTGGAACAAAATATGCTTTTGTGAATTCATGTCTTGATTTGTTTTTCAGTGGTCATTTCAGTTGCAGTTTTTCTACTGTAAGGAAAGTTGGCTTTATACTGCTGGAGATTTGCACATTTTACTTCTATGTACTCACTTAAGTATGTAGTGTTAATGGCAGTCGTATGACTCATAGTCTACACAAGCATAAATTAACTCTGGTACCTCTGTGGTGTGCCTTCTTTGAGATTGCTCTGGAAGACCACCCAGAAGGTGGAGTTTACACAGACTGCAAAGACTCATTCAGCTTCAGAAACGGAGCAGCACTGACTGACCAATCACACCTGCATCCTTCAGTATGAATCAGCTACCATTTGCTCTTGATCAAGATTCAAACTGTTGGTCTTAAACTATAAAGGGCTTTATGGGCTGAATTATGGCTGTTTTAAAGACCCCCTTCCTTAAAGTAAAGTGCTTTGCACGTAGTGAGCACTCCATAAATGCTCTCCACTGACCCTGACAACATGTGTTTAGACCCTTTGGTGAACTTCTCTTCATGGTTTTCAGATTGAGGCAAGGCTTTTTGACCTTATGTTTTTGTCTTTCCAATGAGTTTTCCTGGAGAAATGGGGATGGGGACTAATGGAGTGTAATTTCGCTGAAAAAAAGATGAAATTTATCTTTTATTGATGAATCTTTTTAGGTTGTTTGCTGGCCCATCTCAGTAAGTCTTGCAAACTAAGTTTTATTGTTTATTTCAATACAGCTGTAAAATGAAACAATAGTTTTAATGAGTTCATCAAGAATGTGGTAAATCCATTATTTTTTACCCTGGGGCTGGGTCTTTTCTGATGGATTTTCACTTATTTGGTGTTTAGTTAAGGGCTTCCCACAAAAAATAATTTTATAACAGTGATTTGTAAAAACTTTTCAATGTGAAATTTTATTCAACATGAGGGAAAACTTTTTACTACTTCATTGGGTAAAAAATGACTTTGAAAATGACTAATATAAAGACGTTGGGATAATTAGAAAGATGGGATGCTTTCTTATTTTAAATGGAGAGGTTATCTTTGCTTTAAAGGAATGCCATCAAGGTTAGTGATTCTTAGGATTATCTGAAGAACTTAAAAGTATTACAAACCAAACTTTGAGTATCTTTATGAATAAAAAACAAAATAGAAGAAAAAAAATTTTAAATCTGAGATCCTATGTGGGGCCAGTGTTAGGATTTGGACTGAGAGAGAAGGTAAGATTAGTGTTAGGGTTAGGGTTAGAACATATGTATCCATAAATATGAATATATATAATATGAATGTTTATATGAATATACCTGTGAAAATATACATGAGACATTTGTAACATGTATCTGTATATAGAAATGTTAGAGACAAATGCATAGATATTGCTTGGATAAAATATAGGGCATACATATGTAAAAGAGTATATATGAACATATATGTAAATTTTTGTGTGAATATATAAATATTATATGTCAATGCATGTATAAATATGCATTGAAATATGTGCATTTTGTACAAAAAGACTTTCATGGTAGAAGCTGTTTCAGGCCTAGGACTAAGTTTAGGGTTGGCATGAGGGTCAGGGTTAGAGTTAGAATATACATATCCACATATATGATTTTTTTTTGTGTGAAAATATACGGTTTTTGTCCCAGGGTAGTATATTCTCCACATAGCAAGGTGAAGATTTAAATAATGTAAAATATCAGGGGCCTGGGGATACAGCTCAGTTGGTAGAGTGCTTGCCTTGTAAGCACAAGGCCCTAGGTACAATCCCCAGCACCACAAAAAAAGAAAAAAAGACCTGAAATTAGATTACAATAACAATATGTTCTTTTTTTTTCCGTCAGTGAAATGGGGTTCAAACCCAGTGCCACATGCATGCTAGGCAGGTGCTTCACCACTGAGCCACATCCCAGCCCAATTTGTTCTTTTTTATCTCTGATGATTTATCCTTATATCTGTAAAAACCACAATTTCTTACGGTGGCTTTTAGAGTTGTGATCTGGCCCTTGTCTACTTCTATGATTTCATCTCTTATCATTCTCTCTCATTCATTCCTTTCTAAACACCTTGACCTTTGTTTTCTCTTTCCTTCCCCACCCCTTTCCCTTTTTTCTTAATTTTTTTATTTGTAATATGCCAAGCTTCAGCTTGTGCATTTTCCCTTTCATTTGAAATCTCTACCAAAGGTTCAGTTTTGCTCTACATTATGTGCTCCTATGCTTCATGTGTCAGCAGACATGTCATCTCTGAAAGCATATCCATGAACATTTATTTAACAAAGCCTCCCTCACTTACCCACCCTAGGAACTTTCTGTCCCATTACCCCTATAGATTTTATTCACAGAAGGCACTTTATTTCAGTCTCTGTCTGCAAGAATGTGACTTATGTGGTTGTTTACTATCTGACTCTCCTGAACAGAGTGTGAGATGCATGGGAGTAGGAACCTTGTCTGTCAGTCTCTACTGTATCCTAGAGTTAGAACAGTGCCTGTACAAGGTCCATATGCAAAATATGTTGAATAGAAGAAGAATGACTTTCTCATACATTTTGCTTTTAAAACTTTGCCATAGGCCACATTTTAATTGTTCCAACTAGAAATGCTAGATTTTAAAGTAATGAATGAAATCTCATGAAAATTAGTTCCTGTATTCAGTTTAATTATTGAATTATACAATATGAAAAATTTCAATGAAAATTCATTCCTATAATCTTTTCCTGTGCTTCAATTATGATTCATTTTGTTCTCAATATAGCTATATGGAATAACAGATATTGTTAATTTACTTTACAAATAAAAAGCACAACTGACTTTCAAGGCCTAAATACTTTTAGAATTTCATAAAAACAGAGCAAGCTTAAGACTGTAAATCAGATCTTTTCTCCATGTCTCTTTACTCTTCATTTATATCTTTCTCTTCTTAATTTTGTGTTACTACTTCTGTTTGTATATAGTGATATCCAGAAAACAAAGGGCTCTGAATAAATACATTCTCTAGGCAAACAAAAATTTCTATTTTAACCCTAAAATTATTAATGATTTTTGTATAATCTTATCTAAAAAACATACTTACCTGTCTTACTAAAAGGCATAATTTCCCTTAATTTACTGATTACTTTCATGACATAGTTGGTATTATGAATATTAATTTTTTAACTGTGTTATAAAACAATAGTGCAATTAAGCCCTAATAATTTATGTTAAGACTCTCCTTGGCCTCTAATTCCTACAGAGTTCTATACAGTGTAGAGCATGAGTTCCTTTGCTTTTCTCATATGCATTGACCTCCCTAGAAGCTGTCACCGAAAAATGCTCCAGCTCTGTGTTGCTTTTGAGTTTCTTTTGCTGTCTTTTTAAATGTTGGAATTTGCCAGTAGTTGCATTTGGCCCTAACCTTCTAGCCGTAACTTCTCGTGTTCTATTTCTGACTAAAATGTAGGGTAGAGATATGTGATAAAACTGATTTTTGGCTCTTATTAGAGGTGTGAGGTTGTGAAATATGTAACTATAGAAAAAATAAAATAATTGTGTTTGCTAGGACTACTATAACAAAGTGTCACAGACTGGGAAGTCTTAACAGAATTTTGCTGTCTTACAGTTTTTGAAGCTAGAAGTCCAAGATCAAAATGTCAACAGGTCTGATGTCTTCTGAGCTCTTCTCCTTGACTTAGATTCTCTGTTTCCCCTGTGTCTTCACATTGTGTGTCTTCTCTCTATATATACATCCTAATTTCCTCTTATAAGGGCAGCACCCATGTTGGATTAGGGTCAAATAAAAAAATCTCACTTTAATTTAATTACCTTTTAAAAGCCCTGTTTCCAAATTCAGTCACATTTTGTGGTACTAGATCTTAGAACATCAACATAGGAATTTGTGTGTGGTGGTGATGGTGGTGGGCAGAAATTCAACCTACAACATGAAGGTATGTTGTATTCTCTTTAAAGCTGTTTCTTTAGCATCTTTGAATTTATTCTCAATAGATAAAGGGTCTGGACTCTAAAAGCTTTATTCTCTCTGGAGTTGCATAAGGAAGCATTAAATTATTTTGAAGGAAACATAATTATGTAGGCAGGAAATGATACTGGAATTCAGAAAAGGTAGTATTAACTTGGTGTAGAGGAGAATTGTAGAAACTGGAAGCCAAAACTGGCTTAAGAATTATTTATTTTTTTCATCAAAATACATCTATAGTTTCAAGTTTTATGCATCCAAATTTTTATCACCTCAACTCAACTTTTTTTCCTTTTCACATCTGCATTTCTCCTGTTCTTCATTCCTGGGAACTGCAGAAAAGAAACCTACGTAGCTTATCTATCCATGAGTTAGTTTGAGGCAACATTGATTTACTTTAAATAACTGAGGAAAATGAAGCTCACACATTAAATAATTTGGAGAATCAAGGTCTCCTGATTCTTATTCCCTTGTGCTTTCAAGTGCATTGTGCTACTGTTTTAGTTGAGAATGTTAATTTATGCTTTAAGAACACATAAGAATTCTTTTCAATATTGTGTAATGGGGTTATTTTTATTATTTTCTATTTGCTTTTCCTTTTAAACATTTCCATTTTCTTTGTTTTTTAATTTTTATTGTTGCTTGTTCAAAACATTATATAGTTCTTGACATATCATATTTCACACTTTGATTCAAGTGGGTTATGAACTCCCATTTTTACCCCGTATACAGATTGCAGAATCACATCAGTTACACATCCACTGATTTTCATATTGCCATACTAGTGTCTGTTGTATTCTGCTGCCTTTCCTATCCTCTGCTATCCCCCCTCCCCTCCCCTCCCCTCTTCTCTCTCTACCCCCTCTACTGTAATTCATTTCTCCCCCTTGTATTTGTTTTTCCCTTTCCCCTCACTTCCTCTTGTATGTAATTTTGTATAACGCTGAGGGTCTCCTTCCATTTCCATGCAATTTCCCTTCTCTCTCCCTTTCCCTCCCACCTCTCATCCCTGTTAAATGTTAATCTTCTTCTCCTGCTCTTCGTCCCTACTCTGTTCTTAGTTACTCTCCTTATATCAAAGAAGACATTTGGCATTTGTTTTTTAGGGATTGGCTAGCTTCACTTAGCATAATCTGCTCTAATGCCATCCATTTCCCTGTAAATTCTATGATTTTGTCATTTTTTAATGCAGAGTAATACTCCATTGTGTATAAATGCCACATTTTTTTTATCCATTCGTCTATTGAAGGGCATCTAGGTTGGTTCCACAGTCTTGCTATTGTGAATTGTGCTGCTATGAACATCGATGTAGCAGTGTCCCTGTAGCATGCTCTTTTTAGGTCTTTAGGGAATAGACCAAGAAGGGGAATAGCTGGGTCAAATGGTGGCTCCATTCCCAGCTTTCCAAGAAATCTCCATACTGCTTTCCAAATTGGCTGCACCAATTTGCAGTCCCACCAGCAATGTACAAGTGTACCCTTTTCCCCACATCCTCGCCAGCACTTGTTGTTGTTTGACTTCATAATGGCTGCCAATCTTACTGGAGTGAGATGGTATCTTAGGGTGGTTTTGATTTGCATTTCTCTGACAGCTAGAGATGGTGAGCATTTTTTCATGTACTTGTTGATTGACTGTATGTCCTCCTCTGAGAAGTGTCTGTTCAGGTCCTTGGCCCATTTGTTGATTGGGTTGTTTGTTCTCTTATTGTCTAATTTTTTGAGTTCTTTGTATACTCTGGATATTAGGGCTCTATCTGAAGTGTGAGGAGTAAAGATTTGTTCCCAGGGTGTAGGCTCCCTATTTACCTCTCTTATTGTTTCTTTTGCTGAGAAAAAACTTTTTAGTTTGAGTAAGTCCCATTTGTTGATTCTAGTTATTAACTTTTGTGCTATGGGTGTCCTATTGAGGAATTTGGAGCCCGACCCCACAGTATGTAGATCGTAGCCAACTTTTTCTTCTATCAGACGGCGTGTCTCTGATTTGATATCAAGCTCCTTGATCCATTTTGAATTAACTTTTGTGCATGGCGAGAGAAAGGGATTCAGTTTCATTTTGTTGCATATGGATTTCCAGTTTTCCCAGCACCATTTGTTGAAGATGCTATCCTTCCTCCATTGCATGCTTTTAGCCCCTTTATCAAATATAAGATAGTTGTAGTTTTGTGGATTGGTTTCTGTGTCCTCTATTCTGTACCATTGGTCCACCCGCCTGTTTTGGTACCAGTACCATGCTGTTTTTGTTACTATTGCTCTGTAGTATAGTTTGAAGTCTGGTATCGCTATACCGCCTGATTCACACTTCCTGCTTAGCATTGTTTTTGCTATTCTGGGTCTTTTATTTTTCCATATGAATTTCATGATTGCTTTCTCTATTTCTACAAGAAATGCCGTTGGGATTTTGATTGGCATTGCATTAAACCTATAGAGAACTTTTGGTAATATCGCCATTTTGATGATGTTAGTTCTGCCTATCCATGAACAGGGTATATTTTTCCATCTTCTAAGATCTTCTTCTATTTCTCTCTTTAGGGTTCTGTAGTTTTCATTGTATAAGTCTTTCACCTCTTTTGTTAGGTTGATTCCCAAGTATTTTATTTTTTTTGAAGATATTGTGAATGGAGTGGTTGTCCTCATTTCCATTTCAGAGGATTTGTCGCTGATATACAGGAATGCCTTTGATTTATGCGTGTTGATTTTATATCCTGCCACTTTGCTGAATTCATTTATTAGCTCTAATAGTTTCTTTGTAGAGCCTTTTGGGTCTGCTAGGTATAGAATCATATCATCTGCAAATAGTGATAATTTAAGTTCTTCTTTTCCTATTTTGATGCCTTTAATTTCTTTCGTCTGTCTAATTGCTCTGGCCAGTGTTTCGAGAACTATGTTGAACAGAAGTGGAGAGAGAGGGCATCCCTGTCTTGTTCCAGATTTTAGAGGGAATGCCTTCAGTTTTTCTCCATTCAGAATGATGCTAGCCTGAGGCTTAGCATAGATTGCTTTTACAATATTGAGGTATGTTCCTGTTATCCCTAGTTTTTCTAGAGTTTTGAACATAAAGGGATGCTGTACTTTGTCGAATGCTTTTTCCGCATCTATCGAGATGATCATATGGTTCTTATTTTTAAGTCTATTGATGTGGTGAATAACATTTATTGATTTCCGTATATTGAACCAGCCTTGCATCCCAGGGATGAATCCTACTTGATCATGGTGTACAATTTTTTTGATATGTTTTTGTATCCGATTCGCCAGAATTTTATTGAGGATTTTTGCATCTAGGTTCATTAGAGATATTGGTCTGTAGTTTTCTTTCTTTGAAGTGTCTTTGTCTGGTTTAGGTATCAGGGTGATGTTGGCCTCGTAGAATGAATTTGGAAGTTCTCCCTCTTTTTCTATTTCCTGAAGTAGCTTGAAAAGTATTGGTATTAGTTCCTCTTTAAAGGTTTTGTAAAACTCTGCTGTATACCCATCCGGTCCTGGGCTTTTCTTAGTTGGTAGTCTTTTGATGGTTTCTTCTATTTCCTCAATTGATATTGGTCTGTTTAGGTTGTCTATATCCTCCTGACTCAATCTGGGCAGATCATATGACTTAAGAAATTTATCTATGCCTTCACTATCTTCTAATTTATTGGAGTATAAGGATTCAAAATAGTTTTTGATTATCTTCTGTATTTCTGAAGTGTCTGTTGTGATATTGCCTTTTTCATCCCGTATGCTAGTAATTTGAGTTCTCTCTCTTCTTCTCTTCGCTAGCATCGCTAAGGGTCTGTCGATTTTGTTTATTTTTTCAAAGAACCAACTTTTAGTTTTGTCAATTTTTTCAATTGTTTCTTTTGTTTCGATTTCATTAATTTCAGCTCTGATTTTAATTATTTCTTGCCTTCTACTTCTTTTGCTGTTGTTTTGCTCTTCTTTTTCAAGGATTTTGAGATGAAGTATGAGATCATTTATTTGTTGGTTTTTTCTTTTTTTAAGGAATGAACTCCAAGCAATGAATTTTCCTCTTAGAACTGCTTTCAATGTGTCCCATAGATTCCGATATGTTGTGTCTGTGTTTTCATTTATCTCTAAGAATTTTTTAATTTCCTCCTTGATGTCTTCTATAACCCATTGATCATTCAGTAACCTATTGTTCATTCTCCAAGTGATGTATGCTTTTTCCTTCCTTCTTTTATCGTTGATTTTCAGTTTCATTCCATTATGATCAGATAAGATGCATGGTATTATCTCTACTCCTTTATATTGTCTAAGAGTTGCCCTGTGACATAATATATGATCTATTTTTGAGAAGGATCCATGTGCTGCTGAGAAAAAAGTGTAACTGCTTGATGTTGGGTGGTATACTCTATATATGTCAATTAGGTCTAGGTTATTAATAGTGTTATTGAGTTCTATAGTTTCCTTATTCAACTTTTGTTTGGAAGATCTGTCCAGTGGCGAGAGAGGTGTGTTGAAGTCTCCCATGATTATGGTATGGTGGTCTATTAGACTCTTGAACTTGAGAAGAGTTTGTTTGACGAACATAGCTGCACCATTGTTTGGGGCATAAATATTTATGATTGTTATGTCTTGTTGGTGTATGGTTCCCTTAAGCAGTATGTAGTGTCCCTCTTTATCCCTTTTGATTAACTTTGGCTTGAAATCTATTTTATTTGATATGAGTATGGACACTCCTGCTTGTTTCCGAAGTCCATATGAGTGATATGATTTTTCCCAACCTTTCACCTTCAGCCTATGTATGTCTTTTCCTATCAAATGCGTCTCCTGTAGGCAGCATATTGTTGGGTCTTGTTTTGTGATCCATTCTACTAGCCTGTGTCTCTTAATTGGTGAGTTTAAGCCATTAACATTTAGGGTTATTATTGAGATATGGGTTGTTCTTCCAGCCATATTTGTTTATTTCTGTTACTAAACATGGTTTGTTTTCCTCTTTGATTATTTTCCCCCCCTTTACTGTCCTACCTCCCACTGTTGGTTTTCATTGTTATTTTCCATTTCCTCTTCCTGTAATGCTTTGGCGAGGATGTTTTGAAGAGATGGTTTTCTAGCTGCGAATTCTTTAAACTTTTGTTTATCGTGGAAGGTTTTAATTTCATCTTCCATCCTGAAGCTTAATTTCGCTGGATACACAATTCTTGGTTGGAACCCATTTTCTTTCAGTGTTTGAAATATGTTATTCCAGGATCTTCTAGCTTTCAGAGTCTGTGTTGAAAGATCAGCTGTTATCCTGATTGGCTTACCCCTAAATGTAATCTGCTTCCTTTCTCTTGTAGCTTTTAAAATTCTCTCCTTATTCTGTATGTTGGGCATCTTCATTATAATGTGTCTAGGTGTGGATCTCTTATGATTTTGCACATTCGGCGTCCTGTAGGCTTCTAGGATTTGGGATTCTGTCTCATTCTTCAAGTCTGGGAAGTTTTCTCGTATTATTTCATTGAATAGACTGCTCATTCCTTTGGTTTGGAGCTCTGTACCTTCCTGTATCCCAATGACTCTTAAGTTTGGTCTCTTAATGTTATCCCATATTTCTTGGATGTTCTGCTCATGGTTTCTTAACAGTCTTGCTGAGCTGTCTATGTTCTTTTCAAGTTGAAATACTTTGTCTTCATTGTCTGATGTTCTATCTTCTAAGTGTTCTACTCTGCTGGTAGTATTCTCCATTGAGTTTTTAAGTTGGTTTATTGCTTCCTGCATTTCTAGGATTTCTGTTTGTTTGTTTTTTATAACCTCTATCTCCCTGTATAGTTGATCCTTTGCTTCCTGGATTTGTTTGTGTAATTCATTGTCGAAGTGATCTTTCATTGTCTGATTTTGCTGTCTAATGTCTTCCTTGATACTCCAGATCATCTGAAGCATGTATATCCTGAATTCTTTATCTGACATTCCATCTGCTGCAGCTGTTACCTCTTCTAAAGTTGAGTTGACCTGCATTGCTTGTGGTCCTTTCTTTCCTTGTCTTTTCGTATTGCTTGCGTTTCTTTCTGCTTGGTGAAACTGTTGTTATTGAATTTTCCCCCTATATATTTATATTGCTCTTGTATAGTTGCAAAGTCTCCCTTGCAAGGGCGGGCGGCGGCTGTGTTCCTCCTCCAATTGGGGTGATCTGTCTATCATGGTGGCGGGCCGCTGGGCCCCTTCTCCAGGTCGTGTGGTCTGCCTACCTTGCGGGCAACGACTGGGCCCCTCCTCCAATAGGGGTGATCTGTCTACCACGCTGGTGGGCCGCTGGGCCTGTTCTCCAGGTTGCAGGTCTGCCTACCTTGCAGGCGCGGGTGGCGGCTGTGCCCCTCCTCCAATTGGGGTGATCTTTCAACTAGGCCGGCGGGCCGCTGGACTCCTTTTCCGGGACTCGTGGTCTGCCTACCTTGCGGGCGGCAGCTGGGCCCTTCCTCCAATTGGGGTGATGTGTCTACCACGCCGGCGGGCCACTGGGTCTGTTCTCCCTGTGGGTCTCAGGTCTGCCTACCTTGCAGGCGTGGGCGGCGGCTCTGCCCCTCCTCCAATTGGGGTGATGTGTCTACCACGCCGGCAGGCCGCTGGGCCTGTTCTGCCGGTTGGTCGCAGGTCTGCTTACCTTTCAGGCGGGGGCAACAGCTCTGCCCCTCTTCCAATTGGGGTGATGTGTCTACCACGCCGGCAGGCCGCTGGGCCTGTTCTGCCGGTTGGTCGCAGGTCTGCTTACCTTTCAGGCGGGGGCAACAGCTCTGCCCCTCTTCCAATTGGGGTGATGTGTCTACCACGCCGGCAGGCCGCTGGGCCTGTTCTGCCGGTTGGTCGCAGGTCTGCTTACCTTTCAGGCGGGGGCAACAGCTCTGCCCCTCTTCCAATTGGGGTGATACGTCTACCACGCCGGCAGGCCGCTGGGCCTGTTCTGCCGGTTGGTCGCAGGTCTGCCTACCTTGCAGGCATGGGCGTCGGCTCTGCTCTGCCCCTCCTCCAATTGGGGTGACATGTGTACCACACCGGCGAGCCGCTGGGCCTGTTCTGCCGGTCGGTCACAGGTCTGCCTACCTTGCAGGCGCGGGCGGCGGCTCTTCTCTAACATTTCCATTTTCTTCAGTTATTTTTATCACTATCCTCTTATTTTTCTGTATCATTTATGTTGCACCTATGTGAGATATCAAACAGAGTAATAATTCTTTCTATAATATAATGCTATTTTTTAATTTGACAAAATATTAGTAATTTTACTTGCAGCCATAGGTCAACTTTATTAATTAATTTATTTTGCTTATACAAAACCTATGTTTTACTCAATTTACAATATGTATCAGGAGCTGTCCTAGGCATTTTGTTTATTCTCATTTATTCTACCCCAAAGTTTTAAAAGGCAAATATATTACTCTATTCTATAGGCAGTAAAACAGAGATGTAGAATGATAATCATACTTCTCTAAAGTCATATAAGGTAAAAAGTAGAAGAGCTGGGAAGTAGCTCGGGTCTGTTTATTCCTATCTATTCCTTCTATCTTTTCCATGATCATTACCTCATTGTGAACAAAGAGTATGCCTGTTTGTTTACTATTTAGATCTCCAGTGTCTAGCATAGAGTCTTGTTCCTAAAAGCTTAAATAAACATTTGTTGAAAAAAAAAGATACTAAACACAGCTTCTAAATAAATATATTTTATACAGTGTCGTTTTTTAGTATCTTTTGATAATTTTTATGTCTTAATTTGTTCTTTCAGATATTAGTTTCTTATAATGAATTTAGACTTTTCCTTTGAATATGATTTATTTCTTTTTAACATTGGCATACTTTAAGACTTTGACATGCTTTATTTTAGTAATATTTCTTAACCAAGCAACCATAAATTTGATTTTCACATGAAAGTTAAAAGACATATAAAGCAAAATTTTGTTAAACCACATGATTCATCATAGAAGTTGTAATTGTATCATGTTTTCAAAGTGGCTTGGCTGAGTTCTGGCTTCTCTTTTGCTCATGATTATCTTAATTTCTAAATTTTTGGGGTTTTCTGATTTATGCTTTTGGGTTTTAAAAAATTATCTAGTTGATGGACATCTTTGATTTTTTTTTTTAGTTTTTAGTTGTAGTTAATGTGTCTATAATGTGTGTCTATAATGTGTGTTTTAAGCACAGTAAATAGATAGCACATAATTTAGGCTATGATATGAATATCTATTAGAGAACTTTGGATTAAAAGGACAAAAATGTCTGAGTAACAGTGGCTGGACAATGCTAGAGCTCACTGTTAGTAAGAGCTCCAGAAAAAGACTGATCTGGAATTGTAATGATGTCCTGGTTCTAGGGCAACATTACTCAGGGCTGCAAGATTGTTTATGTATTCTTACATGGTAACCTCAATGGCTGAGAAGAGGGAGAGCAGAAGAAGGGCCTTCTCCCTAAGTCACCCTTCTCTTTTCCATAAAGAATGACTTTTCTAAGAACTACCAACAGAGGCCTTCTCAGTACTGCTCACCGCTCAGAATTGGGGTAAGTGCTTATCCTGGATCCAGTCACTGACATAGAAAGGATTACAATGATTGGCTTAGCCCAATTATGATTCATCTCTGGGATGGTTATATTTTTAGTGCCCTTCAAAAATTGGTATTATGTTATTGAGGAAACGAGAATGGATATTAGGTAGGTAACTAATAGTATCTAAATATTATTATTAAACTCTTTTAGTATGATCAGATAATCATATGAACAAATATAGAATCACAAGGAAGGAGTGACTGGTGCTTTGAAAGAAGATATTTAACCTAGACTGGCCACTCTTTCAAAGATGATTAAGCTAATCTGTAGAAAAATTTTTCAGAAGTGAGGTTGCAAAGGGGTTAAGGTATGCTAGGCAGGGAGGATGGGAGCATTCCAGGCAGGGGAAGAGTATTGTGTTTATGTAACTTTAAAAAGGCACATAAATATTCACTGCTGTTATTACTAGTCTCTGGCCCTGTGAAGGTCTTTGAATTACTTCTAGGGGTAGGAAGAAATTCTTAGACTTACAAGTAGGATCCTGAAATATTGGAATTTTCAAAAAATTTCCATGTTTGAAGGGGACAATTGAATAGATTATTTGACTGGGATTGTCCTAGAAAAATTTGCCATTGAGTTGCTGTGTATAATGAATTTATAGGCAAAGTCAATCTGTCACTCCTGCTTCTTGTCTCTAATAATTTTCTGCAGCTAGAATTGTTAATTGGAATCAATTTAAAAAAGAACAGCAAATTCACTTTTTTACATGTTGTCTGAAACTTTTGAAACATTAATTCTATTAATCTATAGTTCATACTTATGCTATTCCCATTTTAAATTTTTTGAAACAATTGAACATTAAGCAAATAACAATGTTCTCTGAGACTTTGTTCCCTAAGAGAGACAATAAAATAAGTAAGTAAAAATAAACATTTTTACTTCAATACACATAGAACTTTCATAGATAATGGCAATACACATAGAACTTTCATAGATAATGGGCTGTTCTCTGAAGTAGAAAACAGTAGTTTTATAAATTTACCCAGGAATATACAACTCTAAAATGACTAAATGACTAAAACTTCCTTCTTTTGAGAATCTGTAACTATTATCAAATGAATATTTTATTAAATATTTTTATTATTTAAAAAGTATGATAAGAATGATACTTGAATTCTGGTTTAAAATTCATGAAACCTTCTTTTCCAAGTTTAAATATTTGGAAATTTCAGTTTAAGTCTTGCTATGGTTTGGGTATGGTTTGAGGGTATCCCCCAAAGGTTCATATGCCGGAACCTTGGTCTCTAGTGTGTCAGTGTTCATGTGCTGGAACCTTTAAGGTGGGTAGGCTGGTGCAATGTAATTAGGTCACATGGTCAAAACTAGCCACAAGAGAGGTGGGAAGTAGTGTGGAAAAACTCCACCTAGGCAGCCATGTGACCATTTAAAACTCAGATATTCTATTTCTAAATTTAAAAAGGGGATAATGGATGATAGAAAGCAATAAGGGTCTGTCCTATTATCACCATCTTTTGGTGATTATCAAAACCAAAACAATAAAACAGTTGTATAGTTTTAAGCTTAGATGTGAATATGTAGTCAAGGAGTAAAGTGGATGCCTTTTGGAGAGACAGCTATATTTATGCATCTTATTCAATATTTTTTGCCTTTTTTTTATCTCTACCATCTAGCATAGTATGTCACTGAAAATAAGCACACAAGAAATGGATTTCAAATAAATGAATGAACATCTCTCTTTGCCTTTCTTGTACATTCCATGTGATTGTGTATTCTTTTTTGCCCTTGCTGTTTATTTGTTCCTGTCTGTATTACTTGATCATATTGACTTCCTCATATTATGTTGACTACCAATTCCTGAAGAAGATAAGATGGCTTGAAAAATAAAAGTTTTCTGACATGAGTTTTCATATCTCAAAATAGCTATTTTGTCATTATATTTGCTTTTGGCTTTTTGTTAATGTATAGATTCATTTGTTCATGGATTAATTCTTACTACAAATTTTCATGAACTCTCGTGCTGTGCTAAGTGTTGGGAATATGAAAATACATGAGACCCATTCTGCACCTCACGGAATGCAGTGCCAGTGCCACACAGTCTGGGGAATGCCATGCCAAGCCCCATGCCATGGAATAAACCGAGGGAGGAGCACAGTGGTTGAGAGGTTCAGGGAGAAGGCAAGATGCTACCAAACGCACACTGGAAAGAAGTACCTGCATGTCCAAGGAGCGAGAGATTCCTAGAATAGGGACTATAAAAAGGCTTCTGCATTTTAAGTAAGGAAGCCATGGAAAAGCCTTAGCAAGGGACAATTGTAGTTGCTGGAGGAGTGGCTATGTTGGGAAGTCAGAGAAGGAAGACAGATGACATAGGATATAGCTGTGAAGCTGGTAAACTTGGCTTTACAGTAAACTTGATTGTAAAGCCAGAGGACACGAGGGATAACAAAACAAAAAGATTTAAAGGAAGACTTTAAAAAAATATTCTGGAGTACTTATATGCTGAAGGAAAGAGGAAGCTGTAGAGGGCCAGATATTGGAGAATGACAGAGAGAAGGAATAATAATTCATACAGCTTGGCTTCAAGGCAGATAGAAGAGTGCATTTTAGCACATAGATGAAGAGAACCTCAGAAGAAAGGAATCCTCTGGTTTTATATAGGAAAGGAGGACAAGGGATGTATATTATACTTGCAGAAGTTTTCTTAACAGACATCTAAACACATGAATCAGGCACTGTTTAGGTGTCCTGCCTACAGAGGTTAATAAGGCAAGGTTGTAGTCTAGTGGGGGACCTAGATAAGGAAGCCAGCTAGATAATGTGTGGTAAGAGCATTTAGAGTTGCCATCAGCCTTAGTGAAATCATGGTGGTAGGCTTGAGGTAAAGCTTTCCAGAATCAGAGAGGACAAAATGGGGTTGCATCTGCAAAGAGAAAGGGACCTGGAAGAGAGAGGAACTGAGATGAGGATTGGGCTTGGAAGAAGTGGACCTGGATTACAGTGGTTGAAAACCATGGGTGCAGGTGTGTGTGTGTGCGCACTACGCACAGTCTGTCTATCTATCTATCATCTATTTATTTATATATACACATACTGAATATCTTTAAGCATCAGGTGAAACTATTTGGGAGTACTTGAGAAAATGAATTTTTATGATGAAAGAAGCCTCTTGCTTATCTTCCCTCCCCCTCTTTGATGACTTCTTGAAACTAATTTAGGTGAAGAAAGCCACTGCTTCCAAAAGTGCTTTGGTACTCTGGCATAATTTCAAAGAAATCTCCTTTCCCAGTTAGTTAACTACATTTCCCTAGGAAAAAAAAATCTTCTCTGTCAATGTAACATCCTTTAACAGGACTCCTGCTGCTTGCTTCTTGTATCTTGCTATGGCAGCTGTGAACATATATACTATTGATTGTTAATGTGTGATATAAATCCGACTGGAGCATGCCCACTAATTGGTTTGAGAGCTAGATATAGACAATGCTGTCTTATAGTAGCCTGTGTAGATAGGCCTAGTCATAGGGTTAATTCTGCTTGACAGCACATCAGCAGCATCTTGAGAGTAATTACCCAACAGAAGTTTTCCCACAGCCGATCTGAGAGCTTCAAAGGCTTCTGAATTTACAACCAGTATTAACCTATATCTGAAACATAATGTTCCCACAAGGGCTCAGTTTTTTTTTCTCCTTATTAAATGTATGGGGTTACTAGGTTCATTTGCTATGTGCTAAGAACTGAGTGAAATTATTTGGTATTAATAGTGGGAAATCTTGAATAATGAAGTAAAAAGAATAATTATAAATCTGGGTTTTTATTACTTTATTATATTACTGAAGCAAGTTAATCTGAAAGGTTGGGTACTTTTTAAAAAACACAATTTATCCTGTTTCTTTAAAAAAACTCTAAAATGTTGGTGTCATTTTCCATACTGTGCTATCTGTATTGATTTGTGCATTTTTAGGGGACCTAGGTTAATGCATGCACTGAAAATGGTTAAAATAAATATATGTTTACATTTTAGAAATGTAAATTGTGTATTTACATTTTAAAAATATAAATTTTATATTTACATTTTACTTCTTGGTCAACATACAGAAATCTATAACTATTACACCCCCCTCCCATGAAATAACTGTTGTTATTTTACAAACTATTTTTATATTCTAAACTTTTTTTCACTTTTCAGGTCAGAAACCAAATTTGACTCCGGTTCAGGTATGTTTACATTAATAACGTTATTCTGGCTATATTTTATTTACATTATTCTCTGAGGAGTAATTCATCAGATCAAGAACCATTTTGATTTTAAACAGACTGGGCAGTCTCTTTTCAAAACATGAGCCCCACCTCAAAGCAGAGCTATTGGCTGCTTCAAATCATAATTTGAGATGTTCACTTTGGGATTCTTCATAGTTCTGCAATAAGCATTAAGTATTCTATATCTGCAGAGTTTCAGTTTAAAAGCAGAGGAGGGGGGTCGTACATACTTTTTGCTCAAAATAGAATATTATTTTCTCCATGGAAAAAGCATCTTGAATAATTTGAAGATTCTCTGAAGTTATTTGTCAGCAAATGTGGGTGATAGATGCATTTAATCCAGCAAAGTATGACGAGTTTCAGCCAATAGAAATGGAATTTGTCTATGAATTTGTTTTTAAAAAAATGTTTTATTGGGGGTTATGGAAAATGAAAATCACCTTAAACAGTTGTTTTATATCTATTAAGACAAAATTTATATTCTCACAAACTGGCATATCAGCTTCATTCTATGGTTTCTTTTTGTAAAGCATGATGTAGCCATGTAATCCTCAGGTTTGACTATGTCCTTATTGTTGCTTCTGAGATTTATTGCTTCAGAGTTCTTGATGATATTTACTTTAATTATAAATAAAAAAATTGTTTCATGTTCAGTTTTACAGGAATTAATGTCTTTTAATAAACTATTAATAGATAAACATTAGTTTTTGATTCCAGGAGAAAATAATTTGCAGAAAAATATATAGCGTGTTGAGTTTAAAAGTAACATTCTTACTCTGGTGTGAGTTCCACTATGTTTTAACTTAAAAATATTTTTGCCTATTAATATCACAAAGGAACCAAGTGCTACAAATACTTTTTGATAGTGGTATTAATGAGCTAACATGCTTTTCTTCTTTATAAGCATCATCTTTTATTGTATTGCTTTATGACTTTCCTCAATTAGGTGAGACTCTTTTTTTTTAATGAAGTTTATACATTAAAGTTAACAAATTCACCTAAGTTGAGAATCTTGAATCCTCTTATTCTGTGTGTCCCAGGTCTTCTGAATTACAGATGACAGTGATAGTGTAACATGAACAGTTTTGGTAAACAGTATTAACTATCTGGAGACTAAAGATGTGGTGCCATTGTACCAGCTACTTGACTTTTATTGAACTGAAGGTGACTCAGAATATGGTGAAAAGTCTTTTTCATTTTGTTAATACTTACAATTTATAAATACAATTGAAAAGTAAGTAAAATGAATAAAATTTATGGAGAATATGTTTTTACATAAAATTATGTCTTTTTAAGAATCTCTGCCAGTCAGTTACAAAATATTTAAGAACTTACTTTCTTATGATCTGATTTAATTTTCCTAAACAGCAAACCAGAAACTGGTTTTAAGGCACAGAATCTGGAATATAGCTTTTAAAAAGGAAAAAGTCCACAAGGTTCATTTCAAAGGTAAACCTGGAAATGGTGTACAAAACTGAAATATTAGGCAGCTATTGTCAAAATCAGATAATTTATGTTAAATTTTCAAATCCAAATTAAAGTGTGCTGCTAACTTCTTGTACTGAAGGTTAGTATTTATCATGGAAATAGTTATAACATCTGTACGTGCACATATCTTTTACTCACAGTAACCAAAGATTTTGTCCATGAGTCTTGTTTTTTTTCAAGTCCTAATTTTTTTGTTTTACTGTCTACATGGACAACATCTGCATGTCTTTGAGAACTACAAAGTTCTGCACTCTTAAAGTCTTATGGGGAATACTGATTAAAAGTTTATTTATTCTTTTAATTTTGAGTTTAAATATAGAGGAAATTCAGATGGTTTCAAATTAAGAAATAGGTAATTATTTTTCTTAAAACTCTTTTAGCTGGATATTGAATGAGAAATCATGACAAAGGAAGCGAGAAGTTTGTTCTTTGGCATTTTGTCTCATGCAAATTTTGGTTAGAAATAAGGTAGCATATTGGAACAATTAAATGTATGACTTTAATAGGTTCAGATTTTCTATTGTTCATTGAATACAGAAGAAAGTAAACTGGCTCTGTTTAATGTTGTATACAGCTGTGACAAAGCAAGATTTCTAAATGAAGAATGATGTCAATCTTACTAAGAAAAGAAACCTTAAAAAATAAATACTCTGGTCAGTGACTAGCCATAAAAGAAAGGATTTCAAAGTCAAATTTCATGTATTTATATATACACATATAAAATATGTGTATACATATATGTGTGCATACACACACACAGAAAAAAATATATTTTAAAGGAAAGTATCCAATTTATGCAGAGCCTACTGCACAACATTTGTAGTTTGTACAAAGGAGTTTCAGGGTATGGAAAGAGATTCAGGAGGAAAGAAAGTTTTCATTGCCTGCACAGGTAAAAACAATTTTTCAGTTTAATATGTATCAAATAATCAACATAGAAAATGATATAAAATTTCTATCAGAATTGTAACAATTTGTTTTATAAAAGCAAGTTCACAAACAACCTCCTGGTATTTTTTAAGTTAAAAATTTTTATAGTGAAAAATTTCAACCACATTTGAAAATAGAGGTATAACATTATGAGCATCCAAATAACCAGCATCTAAATTTTACTTATTAATAATTGATTACATTTGTTTCCCCTAGTTTTGTTCAGAATATTTTAAAGTAAAATACATATATTTCACATGATTTTTTAAAAAACTGAAAATTATAGATTGTCTTGACTTATTGAAAAGTGTCAATTAATTTCAGAGGTTATCATCTATCTTAGAAATATGGATCACATACAAATTATTATGAAAAGAATCATAGCATTTTGTTAAGGAAACTTTGGAAATTCTTTTTATGGGGCATTGTGTTGTTAAGAAAACCTTTCAACACAAGGCAGAGGCACTGATTTAATTCTGATCTGAGAATCTCAGGAATGTTCTATCCTCACAATTAGTTTGGCTAAAACTTTAGTTGCTATATAGCTGTGATCTCTATATATTGAGTTACGTGCTGATTAAAAACCTTTTCTGTTGATTTATAACTGGATCATCTAAGGTTTTGGCTTTGCCAGTTGAGAACAGCAAACCCACAATTTTTTTTTTAAGGTTTCCATTTTAACACCAGTTCCTAGTTGATGTAATAATAACGTTGCTTGCCTAGATCATGTGGAACTGGTGATTTTACTAATAGAGTAAAACAGACTTCCTTTTATGTTCAAAAGTAGCAAGAAGCTGTGCTCTTCTCCCCACCTCCCAAGAAGGGAAGTTAGTTGATGCTGGAGGAAACAGAGCATTGAGTTTAATGTAGTGATTAAACATGAAAGCCATATATCAAATCTCAGGAGAAACATGCTTTTGAAAGAAGCAGAGAACTGTGGAGCATATTGCATGATAGGCTATATAAACAGAGCCCTGGAGGTCAGCGTGTGGATGCAAACCAATTAAATAAAGAACTTACTGGCTTTTGCTTTCTATCATCTGGATGGGGAGGATCACAAGTTAACATGCACAGGGTTGAAGTGTAAACTTTGCTGGAGTAAGCTAGGCACCTTTGGAAACTTCATTAACTCTTTCAGTCCACTACCAAGATTATTTTTTAAACCAAGGTTGCTAGGAAGTTAAAAATAAAAAGTGAAAATATGTGCTGTCTTGGCTCTTTTTAACATACCCTATTAACCAAGGTGTTAGTAAAGAGTAGAATGGAAGAGAAAACAGGATGAGCTGCTGAAAAAGACCAGAGTTAGCTAGCTCTATGGTCAAGAACATGCACACGTCTTTTGAAAACAACCCATTTGAGTGCTGGACATGGTGGCACACGCCTGTAATCCCAGCAATTTGGGAAGCCGAGGCAGGAAGATCCCAAGTTCAAAGCCACCTTCACAACTTAATGAGGCCCTAAACAACTTAGCAAGACCCTGTCTCAAAAATAAAAAATATAAAAAGGGCCGAGGATGTAGTTCAGTGGTTAAGCACCTCTGGGTTCAATCACTAGTAACTCCTCCCCCCAAAACAAACCGCCACCACTTGAAAAAACAGAACTTTGTAGAATAAGTGGAAAAATACTTTTTTCTCTTCTTCTGAATTCTGAGAAGGCAAAGCTATAGCTAGGATTTACTGATCACTAATATAGCATTATGATATTGTTATTTCTGTTCTAAGAAGAACCTGATGCTCCTAAATTAATAACAATGTTAAGGACTGTCTGTGGGCTAATTTTGTAGTCTTCACCATCTCAGGCAATGTTTGGGTGAGAAAATGAAATACCAAGTTAAATGGTATCGTTTCATGGTCCATAAACATTCAAAACAAAGATTTTTTTTTTTTTCCTTTCGAGTCATGTTGGCCGAGAAAGTGAATAAGCTTATGTTTAGTGCTTGTTGATTCTGGGCTTCTTGGAATAGCTGTACTAAGGAAATGGGCTCATAGAGCATAGCAACTCAAAGGTATAAGATTTCATGAAAGCAAATTATGGAGGATTAAGAAACCTAATGAGCATGGTTTAGTGTGGAGGGTTGAGGCGGGAGCTCACTATTAAATAAAGCCCGAGAGTGTAGAAGGTTAGGAGATCCTTAAAGACACGATAATAAAAGGCACAACAGAATATAATTATCCTGAAGAGAGGGGGGGAAAGCTTCCAAAGAACAAAAAGCAGCTAGTGTCGCTTTTAGGATCTGTAGTTAAAAAGGAATCTACACACCAGAATAAGGAAATCAAAGAACACAATCAGTTAAAGCATAAGGGCAGTGAAGAATTGAGTGAGCTGTTATGGTAGCCACAAGCTGAAAGGAAATGAGGAATTTAAATGTTATGCAACTTGAATTTTCAAAGCTTATTAACAGATAAGACAATTTGTCTAACATGGTAAGCCTTCTTCAAGAAATATTAGTTAGAAAAAGATTTTCAGTTCTTGTGTGAGAATGTTGACAATACTTTTTTGTTGCACAGTTCAGTTTTGCCATTTTACATTTCTTTTATTTTCAAAGGTCTTGTAACAATGAAGAACAAGGAAAGCAAATATAAATCATTTGATATGAATATTGAATCTGTATTTGGGCATAATTCAGTATCACGAATAAGAAATACTGATTTTTCCTCTATTTATTCATTCTACATATATTTATTGAGCATACTATATGCAACATGTTGAGGTTATAGTTATGAAAAAGGGGGTACAGTTCTTCCTCTCATGGAATTTTACATTACTTGATCCTTTGTACAAATTCACATTGATTTCTCTCCATATTTAACTGAGGTGGCCTAACAAGGCTAAACTTAGATCCAGATGGTAAGTTAAAGAACTCTTGATATTTAAGCATGAGGTGATTATCTTTTAGGTTTAGACAAAAATCACCTGTCTTTATTCAAACCATGTCACTTTGTTTTCCACTTTGAGTTTTTAAGAGACTAGCTCAATAATGCTAACAGTTAGCATTGTAGTTTTTTATATAGCTTTCAATAAAGAGTGACATTTAATTATCATCACGAGATTGAGATGAGAACAATGACAAATATTTGTGAATACTTTATTCTTTACAGATATCTATCTATTGATCCATCTATCTATCTATACCTATCTGGATCATATTCAAGGTTGACCTAAAAAGTCAGGCAATCTTCTCTACAATAGCTTACTATATTATAAAAAAGCAAGTAAAGGGGACAAAAACATTCAGCTTCTTTTATAAACTAGTAGTTAGCAAGGCATAGTGGCTAACTACTGAGGTTTGGATGAAATAGATTTAAGTGAGGTCTCTTCTTATTTCTAAAAATTTTAGTGGTTATATTGGATTTCTTGTGTACCACTATGCTACATATTTAAATCTTATATTTTTTTCTTTTGCTAATTCAGAATTAAAACATTTAAAGCCATAAATTTTTTTCATCAAAGATTTAGCTGGATTCTAGAGGTTTTTATACTGTATTTTAAATAGTTGCAGTTTTGATTTTCTTTTGAATACAATAATTTTTAGGAAAGTAGTTTTAAATTTCCAAATTTTCCATTTCTGCTTTTGATAATATTTTTTGCTTCATTGCTAAGTGTTCAAAGAATATGGCCTTACTAATTGTTAGTAAATCTAAAAGTAGTACATAAATATTTTGGGCTTAATATGGATTTAATTTTTATGACTCTTTGTTGATGATTCAAAACACTATGTTTGATGCACATTCAATAGATAAATTTGATTCAAGATAATATAACTTTTATATCACTATTTATTTGTTTTTTATTTTATTTGATGAGGACTTTGAAAAGAGATAATCTGTTATTCAATGCATTTCACCTGAATTCCTCGTCTTTCGATATTACCATCTGTTGTAGTTGTTTTTTTTGGTCACTGTGACAAAATAACTGAGAAAAATAACTTAGTGGAAGAAAGATTTATTTTGGCTCATGGTTTCAGTCTATGGTCAGAAAAAGATCATGGTAGAAGGGATGGTAAAGGAAAACTGCTCATCTCATAGCTGGAAGGCTGGAGGGAGAGGGGAGAGAATGAATGAAGAAGAAGAAGGAGAGGGAGAATAAGAAAGAAGAAGAAGAAAGAGTGGGGAGGAAAGGGAGAAGAAGGAGGAGGAGAAGAAGTAGGAGGAGAAGTAGAAGGAAAAAGAAGAAAGAGGGGGAAGGGTCCAGGGGAAAATGTACCCTTCAAAGGCATGCCTCCAGTGACCTACTTCCTCCAACTAGGCCTTGCCTCTTAGTGTTTCCACCACCTCTTAGTTATGCCACCAATTATGAACCAGCCCATGGGTGGATAAGCCCATTGATGAGATCAGAGCCCTCATTGTCCAATCATTTCCCAAAAGCCCCACCTCTGAACACTGCTGCATTGGGGACGAAGCCATCAACACATGAGCCTTTGGGAGATATTTCAGATCTAAATCATAACACCATCCCTATATTGTCAGCTTCACATGCTCCATGTGATCTAGTGCTAGCCAACTTGCTTGGATCATGCATTGAGCTTGTCTTCTTATAAAGACGTTATTCCAAATCAGTGCTCATGCAAATAGAGGTTGCTCTAAATAGGAAACTTATGTTATTCCAAATTCATATGTGAAACTGAAAGATATTTTATTACTGGTAAATACCAGTGCTGTCCCCTTCTCTTACCACTGCTAACCCCCCAACTCCATAGAAAGGCTCTGAGATTTTTCTATATGCAAACCTTTGTTTTCTGCATATAGGATACTTCCCAGCTCCACCATTTGTCTGGCAAGATTTTATTTGTCTTTTGATGCTCACCTCAAGTATTGCTGCCTCAATTAAATATGGTGTGCTTTGACTCCTTCCCAGTAGTCAGCCATCCCTTTCTCTGTTCAAAAACTGTATCTTGCACATGCATTTTTGGTAGCATTTCTTATCTGCTATAATTATGTGTATAGATATTTTCTTTTTCTCCAAATCTGTGAGTTTCTTAAAGTCAACAATCATGCCTCTTTCAACTTTATTGCTTTGGTATCTGCTAAGAAATAATTACTCAATAAATAAAAATTCCACAAAATTTTTTAATTGATTTTATTTTTTAAATACATGACAGCAGAATGCATTACAATTTTTATTACACATATAGAGCACAATTTTTCATATCTCTGGTTGTATATAAAGTGTGTTCACACCGATTCATGTCTTCATACATGTACTTTGGATAGTGATGTCCATCACATTCCACCATCATTGCTAACCCTCTGCCCCGTCTCTTCCCCTTCCACCCCTTTGCCCTATCTAGAGTTTGTCTATTCCTCCCAAGCTCCGCCTCCCTACCCTACTATGCATCAGTCACCTTATTATCAGAGAAAATATTTGGCATTTGTCTTTTTGAAAGATTCCATAAGATTTGAGATCTTTGTTCTATTCTCTAATTGTGGTAGATATGCTTAAATAATGATAAAAGATTTATTTTCCCCATTTGCAGTGTTGAATTCTTGATGGGAAATGGCTAATTAGCCAGAGATTATGATTTCCAGGCCTTTTCTATCTATGGGGACATATGACTAACTCTTGCAGTGGAAGGTATGCCATTTCTGGGTATAGAGGGTTAAATTTGCAATATGTTCTCCCACATTTCTCTTCTTTAGTTATTATATAGAATGCATGAAGAGCTCTTATTATATGTAGGACATGGTAGAGGATACATGACTATGACACAATTCTTATTTTATGGTGCTTATAATCCAATTGAAGAGATGAGATCTGTAAGTTCAGGGCAATATGAGTGCAACCCCTAGGAGACTATAGTGGAATCCTAGGAGAATATTAGAAAGGAGAATTCTTTAAGATAGGGATTGATTAGCACAGTTTCTTGGTGGAGGTATCTTTAAGGATGGCATTGGGAGAATGCTTTAAACAGAGAGCCACTTAGGGTCAGGCATAGTGCCACAGGAACCAAATGCATTTGAGGAACAGTAGGTAACACAACTTGCCAGAACTGAAGGATTTTTGTTGCAGGGTCCTGGTATAGTTGGGAGTCTGTTAGAGACTACCTGCTAAAAAGTTTGGACTTAACTCTGTAGGTAATGATAATAAAAACAATTGCTAACATTGGTTTTATTCTTACTTTCTATTTATTAATTCACTTAATTCATGCAGACTATATATTATTATTCATTAATTTCCCAGGATGAAAAATAAATATGAACAAAAGATATAAAAAACACTCTACATTTTATTTTTAATTTTTTAGTTGTTGGTGGATCTCTTTACTTTATTTATATGCAGTGCTGAGAATTGAACTCAGTGCATCACACAGGCTAGGCAAGTGCTCTACCACTGAACCACAACCCCAGCACCCTCTCCCCCTCCAAATTTAATTATTATATATTAAAAGCATTGACATTATGTTTTCATACAATATCATGTGATAATGTTTGTTGAATAAATAGTGAGTGATTGAATGACATGGAATGATGTTGATTTTGCAAAGAAGTATACTTTGCCCCCTTTGAAACAATATGGAATATTTGACACTAACAAAAAAATTTTTGTTGAAAAACAATGTCTACAAATTATGTTGTTTCCAAATCATTCACATTATGGATGGAAGAAAGGCCATTTGTAGAAGGTAAGAGGTGTAAAGGATCAAAAAATTAAACAATGGAGAAAATATTTTATGACAAAACAGCAACACAAACTCAACAATGCACTTTCAAGTTTTACACTTATCAGTAGTTTTTCTACCCAAAATAATAAGTCTTATGTTCCCCAGGCATTCAAAATTAAGAGTTTGGGGTTTATTTTCACATTTTAGATTTAAATTTATTTTTGTTATGAGATTTTAATAAAATGCATTAAACTTTTTCCATGTAATTGTATTCTAAGAGTTTGAAAAATATGCTTTTATTATGAATGAAAGCATTAAAATTTCATTCAAATGAAATATATTTGAACTGAGTTGTAGGAATCTGTTTAATTGTTTTATATATTGTAACTTGCTTTATATCTACATACTTGCTTTTTCAATTATAATTCAATTATAATTCCTATAGGAATTTACTCAATTTATTTTCATCATAATCTACATTTTATTTAGCATTTTTCCTTGAGATATTGTCAGATATGTGGCTTTCACTGATTTGTGTATTAGGAAATTTTTTGTTCTAAGCAATGTGATAATGTATTTATTTTTCTAGCTGTATGATTTCATATGTTTTTTTTTCAGGATTGTAGAATACTGCATATCTAGAACTTAGAACTGCTTATTGTTCCCATTATGTATATTATATATATGAGAATAAAAATTTCTCTCCTAAAAGTTTTGCAATCATATTAAACTTATTCATGATGAAATATAATTATTTTTTCCAAAAGTTTTCTTTGTAAAGCTATTATGCAATTTTCTAACTTAATAATTTTATAAACTATCAAATATAGTCACAACAGATCTGTCAGATCTGGAAGTAACTTCATATAACTACACACTGATATTTTTGTTAAAAGAAATTTTCACAAATGAATGTATGAACTTAAAAAAGAAATTTTAATGTCAGAATGAATGCCTTTTCATCAATTTGGGAGTTTAATTTGCCCCTGTTTAGTTTCACAGAGTTTTTTGTAACATTTCTGATATAAACTTTGCACATTGCCTTGAGCAATTATTATTCTAAATTATTTTAGAATAATTTAATATCTAGCAGAAGCAATTCTTGGCATAGAAATGTACTACTGGTAGCATATTCTTACATAATTGTGATAACCATGAAGGAAGGTCACCTCTCTCTGCTATTTATTTTTTAATGAACAGGACCAATGGAGATTTCTTACTATTTTGTCCTCATGTGTCTGTTATATACCTATGGAAAAAATGATTATATCTCAGTGCCAGTGTAGTTGTGCAGTTGATTTAAAAGTTGATTCAATAGCTAGTTGCTATTATTTTAGTATTTGTAAACTTCTTGGTAATATGAGTAATAATTTTAAGTAATGATGAATGAATATTTATTCCTGAAGTAGGAAATCATATAAACACAGATGCATTATTAGTTCAGTTATTTTAAAAGTAAAGCTATGCATCTTGATAACAACTAGTTTTATTTTGAAGTATATATGATTCCATAAATTTGGGAGAATTTATGGAATTCTGCCCCATCCACTTTCCCTCTCCTCCTCCCTCCCCCTATTCACCTTCCTCTACTCTGTAATCAGTTTTTAAGAAAATAAACTTTTATGGTTTTTCAAAATACATATTTGTTTTATTGGAACCCAATGGAATCATTTCTTTTCTCTATTCTTTTTGGTTGTGGGATTGTGTGTGTGTATATATATATATATATATATATATGTGTGTGTGTGTGTGTGTGTGTGTATTATGTGTATATATTTCTCTCCTGCAATATTTTATTTGTTATAAATTTTAGGATAGAACATTAAAATTGTGGTCATTAAAAAGAATGTGAAAATATTTTAATCTTCTTCAGTCATTAATTATGTCATCTTTTATATATATGTATATATACTTATTTATTTATATATATACATATATATGTGTATATATATATATCTTTATGTATATATATATTTATTTATAGACAGGATCTCACTAAGTTGCTTAGGGCCTAGCTAAGTTGCTAAGGCTGGCTTTGAACTCGTGATCCTCCTGCCTCAGCCTTCAGAGCCATTGGGATTACAGGCATGCACCACTAAGCCTGACTGGAATCATTTTTTTCTTTTATAACCTTATTGGTAGAGACTCACTTTCCTATTTTGTTGTTCTTACTGCTGGAGTTAACAGTTTTCTTTTTTGGCATGATTTTCCCCAAACATATTTTCCCAATTCATACAACTTTTATATATGTATGTATGTATGTGTATATATATATACACACACACACACACACACACACACAATACAAGTCATAGATTCATATAACAAAAAACTGAAAGCTCCTATACTTATCTGCTATCCACACTTGTCACTGTATCAATAGCATAGTTTTATATAGATGATCAGAAAGAGTAAAGTTATGGCTTAAAAAACATTGTAATCTGTTTCAAATAACTTAGTGGGGGGATCTAGTAAAGATGACATGATTAATGTCTGAAGAAGATTAAAATATTTTCACATTCTGTTTTTAATGACCACAATCGTAAGTTTCTACCTTAAAATTTATAACGAGTAAAATACTTCAGGAAAAATATATCATTCATAATCCACTTGAAGTTGTTTTACCTTATCAAATTGTGCTTTCTTTTTAGCTCAAACAGCATAAATTAAGAACAAATTTTTAACAAAAATATAGCTTTTGGGCTATCCTTAAATATATTCATTAAAGTGTTAAGATTTATTAGGTTTAGCATGAAAGATCTAAGATTGTTATTTTCAATTAGGGAGGGTAGCACTTCAGTCAGTATGTAATTTTTAAAAATTTATCTTTACAACTAGACAGCTCTTCATCATTTGGAAATAGGCCATTTTTAGAATGTTTAACTATAAATGTTTTCTATGTTCATAAATAGGTGACAAGTATAACTATTAATGTTGGAACTTTGCCCATTGGTTCTAATTGCTCTTTTTTATCCAGAGATAATGATGTGTATTCATTCTCTGTCATATTTACCTAGTGGAAGTCTTTTTAATCCCCCATTTTTCTCCTTCACTGAGGTTATGTGTAAATACTACGTACAATGGCAAATGGAAGAAGTCTGCTTTGTCTAAAGATACCATTCATCTTAAACAAACACATCATCCTGTCTTTGAAAGAATAGTGATATGGGTTTTGTTTGGTGGGAGGAAGAGAATGGATAAGACCAAAGCAAAAATATGTTGCAAATTATATGAACTGGTATTAAATCCCTTTAAAACTGTATACATTTTTCTGATTGTGTCTGCTTAGGGGAATCAATTCAGTCCCACTCCAACTTTGCTTTATCACTTCTTAATTTCCAATTACTACTGGTATACCATTTGTATCAACACTTGCATTGATTTATGAAAGAAATCTGAAGCTAATCTTCAATCAGTTATAGTATAATTTTTCTAGCAAGCCATATTTATGAATTTATAAGATCAATGTAAGAAAAAAAATACATTGCCTTTTAAAACTTATTTCTATTTTAAAACTCCACAAAATAAAATAAAGTGGATTTTAATTAACTTCCTATACTCTGAACTTTCTTGGGGACAGAGGCCTGTTTAATTCATCTATTATATTAATTACCACATTAAGTGCAATTGGGTGACAAGTGGTAACCAGATGATTTGAGAAGTAAATACCAAATGAATTAATCTTTATTTACATTTGCTTACTTAAATGTACTGTGAAAACAAATGTTTTTGAATTGTACCTGCCATTCTTCTTCTTCTTTTTTTAAAAATTTATTGTGTTCCCTTTGGTCCTGTTTTTTGGGTTTTTCTGTTTGTTTCTTTGTTTGCTTCAGATGGATGGGTTACATTTTTGCCCTTTAAAAAGAACTTCAAGGGGGCTGGGGTTGTGGCTCAGTGGTGGAATGCTTACCTCACATATAGGAGGCTCTGGGTTCAATCCTCAGTACCACATAAAAATAAATAAAATAAAGGTATTGTATTCATATACAACTAAAAATAGTTTTAAAAAAAGAACTTCAAGTTGTTAGTTATACATATTATTCCTTTTATTCTGTCTGACATTTAATATAACAAAAATATTTGACCTTGTATTTTTCTGTTAGTGTTGAGAACCCATTATCTGTAACCTCCTTCCCATTCTCCCACTTTACTTTAGTACTCTTTTAACTTGTCTCTGATCCACAATATTTTGTACCATTCCTTTCCTTTCCCCACAAACCATGGTGTTCCAATGGATATTATTTCAAAAATGGTCTATATAGCCAACTATCTGAATTATTTATATATACTATAGATTGTTATTCACATCTCTGATGATGTCAAGGCAGAGGTCACATCATTGTGTATTAATTCCTTAAAAATGGAAATTGGTAAAATGGGCTTACATGATTCTAGGATCTTTGTATGTGCTTCCATTAAGGGTGGACATTTTTTTCCGCCTGTCTTTTGGTATCAGGGATTGAACTCAGGGGCGCTTGAACACTGATCTACAATCCAAGTTCTTTTTATTTTTTGTTTTATGACTGGGTCTCACTAAGTAAGTTAGGACCTCACTAAGTTGCTGAGGCTGTCCTCAAACTCAAGATCCTCCAGCCTCAGCCTCCTGAACCGCACCATCATACCAGGTGACTCTTTTTTTCTTTTTTAATGATCAAATCATAGGTAAGATTTGAATTTAGTTTAAACTCATTTGCTAAAATTTTCAGGTATCAAACACTTAAAAATATGTACTTCAATAAATAATTAATAAGTCCAGTACTGAGGGAGACCATATTAAATATAATATCTTGCTCAATGTGCTAAAATTTTTCATGTTATAGTTTAAACTTGGTCTTGATAATTCCTGAATTTTGTTTGAAGAGGTTTTTTTAAATTAAATACCTGAAATTATAAATTTTAAAGGAATATTATCATCTTTGATTAAATTGGAGTATAAGTCATATTGATTTTTAAATGTCATCATCCATTTTTGGATATTTAGTAAAATTTGCAGCGTATTATAGCAGAACAAGAGATGACAGGATTTCACTTTGTTTTTCTAGTTCACAAAGATTAATGAAGCAAAGACCTTTGGTGTCAGTTTTGTTATAAATGTTTTACAGCTATATACCTTTAATATAGACTATATTTCCTTATATTTCTTGCTCTTATCTCATTATTTAAACTTTTGAGTTTATTTATGTAAGACTATTGTAGAGCTAATGGATGACAGGGTTAGAGTACAATGACACTATCTCATTTTAAAGGCATTCAGGGAGTTTGTTTGACACAATAAGGTTTGAGAACCTTCGAAGGGCAATGAACAAAGAGAAATAAGAGAAAATTCAGCAGCATGAATAAATTAAAATAAAATTAATGAAATAAGAATTAAAAGGTCTGTATTTTTTTAAGACTTTTGAATTTTATTTTAATATTTCAGACTTCCAGAAAAAATTATTTCAACTTATATTCTCACAATCTGTGTTTAGCAGTTTTGTTTTGTTTTGTTTTTCTGAAAACACTAACCAACTCTGAATATTACCCTTTTTTACCCATTTGGTCTGAGTATTTCTATTTTTGTTTCCTTTGTCTATCTGGTAGATAAAAGGTGGAATCTCATTATTTTGATTTTCATTTTTAATGACTGGCAAGTTTTCTTCTTTTTCATTTTGATCATTTCTAACCCTTCCTTTGTGAATTAATTGCTTACTAACACTTTGTGTATGTTGGGAGGTGAGGGTAGGCATAAGAGCAGGGCTTGGATCAGATTATTTGGATCCTGACTTGATCTTTTAAGCCCTATAAAATAAGACTTGAGGAAGGCAATCTCTCTGAGCCTCAGTTTCCTTATTTGTAAAACAAAATAATTATAATGTCTACCTCAATGTTGTGAGGATTAAATAAAATAATACTTGAAATACTTAGCAAAGTGCATGGTACACATTAGTGATGCTTCTCCTGCATCTAATGATAAACCTTGAAATATTTTTCTTAGTTGATCGCTTTTGCTTTTTTCTCTATAGAAATTAAAAATTTTTTGTTAGTAGCATATGTTAGTCTTTTCTGTCTTTTATGATATTTACTTTGGAGTTACATTAAGAAAATTATTCTTCACACCCAAGAATATGAAAATAAGATGGAAATATTTTTTCAGTATGACTGAGTTGTAAATGGAATCATAAATTTTTCATGATGCAAACTATAGAAAACAACTAATAATTCTATTACCTTTTATTTTTTTTAGAAAATATTAGCATTTACTCCTGTCAAAAAAAAGTTCAGAAACATTAGTTCACCTGTTTAGTAAGTTTGAAATGCTTTTTTTAAAGACTTGAACACTGTGTTCCTGGCTGATTTATGTGTTTAGGAAGGGTCTCTACATATGAAGTGTCTTTGTGTCCACTAGAAAATGGTGATGTCCTTGGGCCAACAAAGTTGAAAAATGGTCCCCACCTCCCGTTATCACCACCATTCACCCTGTACTAAATGACTCCTGTGTTCAGGGGGGTATACTTGTCTGGGAGTGACAAGTGGGACACGTGGGAACTGATCTGCTCATGTGGGAGCAGGAGATCAGTTCCCATGTGTCTCTTCCAGAAGGCTCCCTGGGGCCGCCCAGATTGCACCTCTCTGTGAGAGGGTCCTACATTTCAGTGTTTCACAAAATAGCTCTTGAAAAAGTTTGAGAAAATAATGATTTGTTTATATAAATCCACTTGCATAGTTCAACTGAATTGAGCGGACTTATTTATATAAGCACTTCATAAACAAAAAGCTTTTTATTTGAATATTATGAACACAAAATGAGGAAAAGAGTACTGGCACTAATCAGACAGCCCTCTATTTTACTTTCTTGGGTATTAATGTAAATGTTCTCAAAGGTTGGTTTCTTCCTTGTAGTAAATAATGATGTTTGTGGAAAATCTGGGGCCCCATTTTTAAATGCTTTTCTTGTTAAGGGAGAATTGATCAGTATTATTTAGAGTCTCTAGCAAAATGTGCTATGCAGAAGTTTCCCCCTGCAGTTGTACTTGCCCATCCTATAGCTCATGCCCTTATATTTATTCTATTTTCTTATCCATGGTTCTTTCTTCCTAGGCTTGCAGCCTTTTCTACTGTGTTTCTTGGAGCTCTGATACCTTTGTAGATACACATTTTTAAAAATTCTCAGATCTCTTCACAAAATGTTTCTTTTATTTCTTTATCTCTCCCTCTCTCCCTCCTTCTCACTCTTCTCTCCTTCTCCCACCTTCCTGCAACTGCAGTTTTTCTCCATACGCACAGGCAGTGTTGTCAGAAAGTCTTTATTATTTCTGTCAGAACTTTACCTTTCCCTTCTCATGTGAGAACTCTTCTTTTGAGGTTTACCATCTTATGCCTTTTTTCATTACTGTGATTTATCTGCTTCCTGGTAAATGTTCTTCATTTATTGAGGATTTTAGTCTTCTCTAATTATTTCTACATTTATGCATGATTTCAGTGATAATATGGAAAGGTCATCCACTGACTAAGTTTGTTCATCTTCCATGTCATGACCCTTTTCCTTGACCCTCTCCCACCTACTCTGTTTCATACCCCATCATTTTACTTTCTTCCACATCCATCCCTGACTCCATGGTGACCATTTTTCTTTTGCCAGTGCCCCCTAGGCCCTGGGTTTGTTTTCCTTATGTTAAATTCCCCAGAAAAACCCCCAACCATCTGCTTTCAGTCGTATCTCCTTCAGCCCTGATGAAAGAAAGAATAAAACGATGGGATAGTTGCCATTGGAGATTTATGGCCTTCGATTTCAGATTGCCTATTGGTACTGTTCTATAGCCCACCTATGCCTCTATCACTTTTCTCAGATCTCCTTGTCTACCACTCTTTTCTTTCAGAGCAATAATCTTGACCCTGTTTTTTTAGAAACTTGAGGCTATGAGGCTTGAAATTTTCTTCTGTAACTACTACAAATATCTACACTCATACTTATCCCATTCCCTATACTTCTGGAGGAAAAGATGTACTTTTTTTGTCCACAGGAATACCATCAATTCTTTCCTGTACATTATCCTATCACTTATAATTTCTGAATTTTGAAGCTATTTGATTCTGCTTGCTTCTTTCTCACAGAGATGAACTCAAATAATCATGTCTTTAAAAAAAAAGAATTAAAAAAAAAACAGAACACAGTTTCTTCAATTTTGTTTGCTTCTAACATTCATCTGTTCTTTCCATTGGACTTAAGGTTTTCAATGTACTAAACTGTTTCTACTTTGTCTTATCCATAGGAACAGCCTAATAAAAAAAGGAAAAAGGAGAAACTGAAGAAATACTAATGGTCAATAAGCATTTGCAAGAGTTCAACCAAACTATTAATTATAGAAAGGCAAATCATATTAACTATAAAAATGTTTGCCAAAGAAATTAGGACCTCAAGAATGTGGTTAAATGTCTACCCTCAAATATTAGTAGTAATATAAATTGGTGCACTCTTTCTGAAAAGCAATTAGGTAATTCCTTAATTCAATAATTCTGCTTTGGGAGACTTTATAAAGAAAATATTCAGGGCTAAATGTGAAAGAATTTCAGGAAGCATTATCATAGTGAAAATTGTTTTAGATTTTAAAAAAGAAAGAAAGCCAGCCTAAATAGCTTAAATGTCAAATAATAGAGGCAGATTATCACACTCTCTCTATACAGGAAGAAAAGTTCAAAAGGAAATACACCAGAATGTGAAGGGTAGTTACATCAGTGTGGTAAGATTGCAGATGGTTTTATTATCTTTTTAATAGTCTTCTATAATTTTCTAATTTAATTTATAATTTAATTTATTGCATTTATAAACCGAGAAAAGGACAAGTTATATATATTAATTCCTATCTCCATTCCACCCTGGCAAAGTAATAGAATAGAGGATTATTGTGAAAAGGTGTTTTAACATCCTTAAGTTTTCTGTATGCTCCATTTATTCCTTAGAGTACTTTCAGGAAACATTTGAGTAAATGATGAAAAGGAGGGGGAAATGATTTGTGTAATTTTTCCCATCAAGTTTCTGAACAATGCTGGAATGTGTTGACCTATATAGAATGTTGGGGAGGAGGGGACTCACCAATGTATGGGAACATTAAAGAGAAGAAAGGAAACCAACTGGGCATAAAGGAACCAAGATCTCTCAAGTTAAGAGAGGGTAAGTTCATATCAGCATTGGGTGCACCTTCTCATAATAACTTCAGTGAATATTAAGACTAACAGTCAAAATGTTATTTGGTTGAAAGTAAGAACAGATTGGCTCCTTCCCCAGAAAATGAGAAAAGTGATTTATGATAGTAGTGTATTCCTCTTCAGAAACCACTGTTGTTTAAATGAAGATATCCACGATATATGTTTCTAGCTGTACTTTTAATTTGTGACTTTACAAATGTAGACTAAAATTTATTGTGTGGGTCTCTGGCTCTGTCTTTTCCTCATAATTCATATTCATATAAGTGGTACTGTCATATCAAACACTAGCCAGTAATATAATATACAGAATGCTCTCAAGGAGGGGATTAGGTTTTTTTAAGTCCATTTCTAGGTTGTTTTGAGCTTAGATTGCATTTTGTTATAGAAACAACATATTAGAAAATTAGATTTCAAGGTCAGTTTATCAAACATTTTAACCTATAATGTACTTGGCAGTACGTAACAGTTTCAGTGGAGGATTTATTTAGAATTTTAGGTTGTGGTGCTAAGAATCAAATTCCCATTGGGAAGGAAAAAAATGAAAGAAAGAAAAAAAAGCTCTCAATTCTCTTGAGAGTGTGGAGCAATTTTCAAAGATGATAAGTTACAGGTTTGTGTAGGTTGGTTGATAACACCAGGGGAATGATAAAAAATGTTTTTGGAGTTGTAAAGATCGAGGAAGCATGAAGCCAGGGTCCTGGAAGAGTTATCAACAGAATTGTTAGAGTTATAGAAGACCATGGAAAGCTGGATTAGAAAGAGAAAATTTGAACCAAGTGCTAAAAGAAAATGGGAGAGTATTCCAGGAATCTACAGATGGAGGAAGGGGGAGGGTAAATGAGGACTTCAAGTGCACAGTGTCTCAAGTGGCAAAGCCTTAGTGTCTGCTTGGATTTCTAGCCACAGTAGTCCTGCTGCTTGCACCTGGAGTCATTTATACTCATTTTAGCCAGCCCCAACTCTGGTTATTAGGTCTAGTGTCATTTAGAACAGTTTTTCTTTTTCTGTATTTGTTCTTTTTAGCTATACATGACAATAGAGTGTATTTTGATATACAAATACATGGAGTATCACTTCCCATTCTTGTGATTGTACATGATATGAAGTTTTCCTGGTAAAGTGTTCACATTTGAACATAGGAAAGTTATGTTTGATTCATTTTACTGTCTTTACTATATCCATCCCCCCTCCCTTCATTCCCCTTTGTCTAGTCCAATGAACTTCTATTTTTCCCTCTCTCCTTATTATGTGTTAGCATCCACATATCAGAGAGAAAATTTGACCTTGTTTTTTGGGATTGGCTTATTTCAGTTAGCATGATAGTCTCCAGCTTTATCCATTTAACAGCAAATGTCATAATTTCATTCTTCTTTATGGCTGAGTAATATTCCATTGTGGATATATACTACATTTTCTTATCTATTGAAGGGCACCCAGGTTGGTTCCATACCTTAACTATTGTGAATTGAGCTGCTGTAAACATTGATGTGGCTGCATCCCTACAGTATGCTGATTGTAAGTCCTTTGGGAGAGGGCTAACTGGGTCAAATGGCAGTTCCATTCCGAGTTGTCTGAGGAATCTCCATACTGTATTCCAGAGTGGTTGCATCAGTTTGCAGTCCTACCAGCAATGTATGAGTGTATCATTTTCCCTACATTCTTGACAGCATTTACTGTTACTTGTATTTTTAATAATTGCCATTCTTCCTGGAGTGAGATGAAATCTCAGTAGAGTTTTAATTTGCATTTCTATAATTGCTAGAGGTTTTGAACATTTTTTTCATATATTTGTTAACCATTCCTATTTCTTATTCCGCAAAGTGCATAGAACAGTTTTTCATGACACTAGCCCACACTGAAGAATGGCCTAAGGAACTTTTTAAAAATAGAGGTGCCAAGCCCATCACTGATGAATTTACTCAAGGTTGCTGCAATTGGAACTGAGACATTGCATTGTTTTAAAAGCTCCCTAGATAATTCCTGTGTGTATCTACAGAGGTAAGTTGCTAGATACAGCCAGAAGTAGGTATACAAGGATAAAAATAGTGGATGTTGATTTTATTCGCTATTTACCTCTGTATCCAGCATAGTGCTTGATTGTTAATAGAAATTCAATGAAAATTTGATTAGATATACAGAATGAATCAAGGAGGAGGAATGAGTGGATTTAATTAGCTCAGCATTAGATCCATTGTGTCTTTCTGACCTTCTCAACTCAGACAGCTGGTCTTCTATCTGATTCCTGAGAACCCCCATTGGCACTCCACTTCATGTCTTCTCTTCTGGTCACTGTTTCTCAGTCCTTGTGTTAGGAACCTATCAACAATTGTGATCCCAAATCAGACTCATTTCTTAAAACCCAGAATGTTGCCTCTGAATCTCAGCCAAATAATAGAGGACCTGTAATAGTAGAGGACTTGAAAGACATTTTTACTTCTTCAGTACCACTCCAATTCCCTGTCAGTGAGCTCCATTTCTTCCATTTCAAATTACTTCTTGTTGTCCTATTGCTCTAGAACTAATTGTAGTTTATAAATGAATATAAAGAGGTGATTTTTTTAATATTCAGCAAGGCTTATTCATCATATATAATTCATGTCATTTTCTTCTTCCCTATTTTCACTAAGCTTTATTTTTTTTTTGTTTGGAAAGATGTGCATTAACAGCTCCTACAATAATTGAGGATTACCAAGTTTTTTTGTATTTTAAATAGTTTTTGTTTTATATAGTTTCCTGCTCTGGGGCACATAAAAATTCATCAGTGTTATATGAACTTTGTGAATTATCACTGTTGATTACTTTATTTGCTGTGCAGAAATTTTTAGTTTGCCATATCCATTTTGTTTTTGCTTTCGTTGCTTGTGCTTTTGGGGTCATATCCAAAAAACATTGTCCAGACCAGTGTTGCAGAGATTTTCCCCTGTTTTTTGTTATAGTAGTTTTACAATTTAAGGTCTTACCTTTAATTCTTTAATTGACTTTGAGTTCATTTTGGGGAAGGTGTGAAATAAGAATTCCATTTCATTCTTTCTTATGCACATTTATATACTAGCAACATGCTACTCAAAAAAAGAAATTCAAGAAAGCCATACCATGTAGTACTGAAAAGAAAAAAAACACTTAGGAATAAATTTAATGAAGGAAGTAAAAAAATCTGTAAACTGAAAACTATAATTAATGAAAGAAATTAAGGAAAACATAAATAGAAAGATATCTTCTTGGTTTGGAAGAAGCAGTATTGTTAATGTGTTCATACTACCCATAACAATCTACAGATTCAACACAATCTCTGTCAAAATTCCAAGTCAGGAATGGTGGTACTTGCCTGTAATGCCAGCAGCTCTAGAGGCTGAGGTAAGAGGATCATGAGTTCAAAGCTAGCCTCAGCAATTTAGTGAGGCCCTAAGCAACTCAGCTAGACCCTCTCTCTAAATAAAATATTAAAAGGTTTGGGAATGTGACTCAGTAGTTAAGTGGCTCTTGATTTAATACCTGGTACAAAACAAAACAAAACAAAAATTCAAAAATTTTTTTCACAGAAATAGAAAAAAAATCTTAAAAGCATATAGAACCACATAATATTTCAGATAACTAAAACAATCTTGAGCAAAAAGAACCAAAGCTGGAGGTATTGTGCTACCTGATTTCAAAATCTATTACAAAACTATGTGCCCTAATTTGAATGTTTGTGTCTTCTCCACAATTCATGTTGAAACTTAACAATTAGGAGATGATGTGATTTTGATGGCTCTTCCCTCATTGATGGGATTAGTGCTTTTTAAAAGATCTGTAGGGAACTAGCTAGGCCCATTGTACCCTTTTGCCTTATGAAGACCTGGTAACAAATCACCGTCTGGGAAGCAGAGAGATCCAGCACTCATCAGACACCAAATTTGCAAATGCTTTGATCTTGGACTTTATTGCCTGCAGAACTGGAGAATTAAATTTCTGTTTTTATAAGTTATTCAGTCTAAAATATTTTGTTATACAGCAGGAATGGCTAAGATACTGTGGTAATCAAAACAGTGTGGTACTTTCAAAAGTAGATGAGCAAAACAGACACATGAAGAGAATAGAGAACCCAGAAATCAACCTATTTATTTATAGTCAATTGGTTGTTCGTAAAGATATCAAGAATACAGTAGGGAAAGAACAGTCTCTTCAGTAAATGGTTTTGGTAAAACCTCAATTTTGTTTTATATGAGAAATATTTTTATTCCTCTTTCAATTTTTTCTTCTTAATTTAAATTGTACAGAATATATAATTAGGGTGGTGATTTTTTTTTTCCTTCAGTGCTGTACCTCACTCCACTCTCTTCTTGCTTGTGTGGTTCCTGAGAAATCCAATCTAATTCTTATATTTGTTATTTTTCAACTGATGTGCTTTTCCCATTCTCTGCCTTCTTTGAAAAGTTACTCATTGTCTTTGATTTTCTGCAATTTGAATGTTATGGCTAGGTATAGATTTTTGATATTTATTCAGCTCAGTGTTTTCTGAGCTTCTAGGACAAATGGTTTGTATTTGTCATTAATTCTGAAAATTTCTTAGCCATTTTTAAATATCTCTGTGTTCCTTTCTTTCTTCACTTTCTGATATTCCTATTAAGCAAATCTTATACCCTTTAAAATATTCTACAGCTATTGGATATTCTGTTCTTTTTCATTCTTTTTTCTCTTTGAATTTGTTTTGGAAACTTCTCTTGACATTTCTTGAAGCTCACTGATTCTTTCCTCAGTTGTGTCCAGTCTGTTGATAAGCCCATCAAAGGAACTTTTCATCTTTGTTATAGTGTTTTTGATTTATAGCACTTCTCTTTGATTCATTCTTATAGTTTTTATGGTTCCTGCCTACATTTTCATCTGATTTTACATGTTGCCCATTTTTCCATTGCAGTTGTTTTAAATTCCCAATCTAATAATCATAAATTTTTGCCATATCTGAGTCTGGTTTTAATGCTTGTTCTATCTCTTCAAAATATGTTTCTGACTTTTAGTATGCCTTATATATTCTGTTGAAGACTGAACATGATACATTGAATAAAAAGAGCTGAGGTAGGTAGGCCTTTAATGTGATATTTTATGTTCATCTGGTTAGGAGTTAGACTTCTTTTACTATTTTCTGTGGCTAGAGATATTAACTTGTTCTGAGAGATGTTGTTTTTTCATTTGTAATATATTGTTATTAAACAGAAGCCCTGTTGTTGTGCTGGTAAAATGTGGGAAGAGAGGGTCAATTATATGAACCTATGATCAGGTCTCAGCTGTCTCAATGAACCTGTGGCCTTCTGGGTGTGACTTTCACAAGTGCTTCTTCGTCCTTCCCTTTCCTCTTTGGTGAGACAACCAATGGTGGCTAGAAGAGGCAGGATTTGGGTATTTCCCTTCCCCATTGTGGAGGGCTTAATGTAGACAAGGATTGGGTATTTTCTTTCAGTGGAAGAAATGTGGCAGAGCTTTCCCCATCCTTCTTGGGTCCAAGGGTCAGAATTATTAGAATCTGATAAAAGCCCAGTTGATTAGGCTCTGGGAAAAGTTTCCCTTGAGGGCAGACCTTGTTAAATAGAATAGAATGCTCTATATGTATTTAAAAATTGACTCTTTTCACTTTTCCACTGCTTGAAGCACAGAGTATTTTTCTCTGCTTCTCACTGTGTCAATCTGGTAGGGCTCCTAGGGGTAAAATATATGAAAATGTTTTTGTTTAATTTTTTAATTTGTTCTAATCAGTTATACATGACAGCAGAATGCTCTTTGATTCATTATACACCAATAGAGCACATTTTTTACTTCTCTGCTTGTACCTAAAGTAGGGTCAAACCATTTGTGCAATCATACATGTACCTAGGTTAATGATGTATGTCTCATTTCACCATCTTTCCTACTCCCATTTCCCATCCCTCCTCTCTTTCCCCCATCCAAAGTTCCTCTACTCATCCCATGACACTGCCTCCCCTCATTATAGATTAGCATCCACTTGTCAGAGAAAACATTCAGTCTTTGTTTTGGGGGATTGGCTTACTTTGCTTAGCATCCATTTACCTGAAAATGCCATCATTTTATTCTCTTTTATTGCTGAGTAATACTCCATTGTATATATATGTGGGAGACCAACCTTACACGTGACTGAGTCACACTCCCCAGCTGGGTGCTGAGGCGCTCAGTGGAAGAAATGTGGCAGAGCTTTCCCCATCCTTCTTGGGTCCAAGGGTCAGTGTCTTGTGCATGGGTGTGTCTTGCTACAGCCCCATGGGTGAAGCTATGCTCACTTATTCCTTTGTAATATAACCCCTTGCCCTGTTTAGGATAGAATCTTCCATGGAAGTGCCTTGTGTGTGTCCCCTTCTCTTACTGTGCTCTTGCGTGTGGCCTACCCAAGTGTCAGTCAATCTGCTGACAGTGGACATTATAAAGATAGACTCAGCCCCCTGAAACCTGACCCCTTGCCTCATTTGAATAGCTTCTCCTCAATAAAAGGGGTCAGCGAGTGCTCTCGCTCTCTCTTCCTGCGAACCCTTAAGGTCAGAGGAGCCTTCACAGCGACCACAAAGAAAAAGGTACTTGTGTCTCTTGTGTGGTTATTTTGTGCAGCCCAGTTAGCCCAGTTCAACTGGAGTGACCCCTGAGCCTTTTAGTCACGAGAACAGAAACCCGGCATACACACACACACACACACACACACACCAGTTTTTTTAATCCATTCATCTATTGAAGGGCATCTAGGTTGGTTCCAAAGTTTGGCTATTGTGAATTGTGCTTCTATGAACATTGATGTGGCTGTGTTACTGTAGTTATGCTGTTTTTATTTTTAAGTCCTTTGGGTATGGACCAAGGAGTGGGATAGCTGGGTCAAATGGTGGTTCCATTCCAAGTTTTCTAAGGAATCTCCACACTGCTTTCCAGATTGGCTGCACCAATTTGTAGTCCCACCAGCAATGTCTGAGTGTGCCTTTCCCCCCATATCCTTGCCAACATTTACTGTTGTTTGTATTCTTGATAACTGCCATTCTGACTGGAATGAGATGAACTCTTACAGTAGTTTCAATTTGCATTTCTCCAATTACTAGAGATGTTGAACATTTTTTGTTGATTGATTGTATCTTTTTCTGAGAAGTGACTATTCAACTCTTAGCCTATTTATTGATGTATCTCCTACCCCCAAGACTAGACCTCCATAGAGTTTTTAACTCTTAAACTTATTCACACTGAACCTCCAGTGGCTTATCAGTTACAGTTTAAGTTTTCCTGTCTTGGTACTGGTTTCTGATCTTGAGTTTCTGCTCCTATAAACCAGGATTTTCTGTATTCACCTGTATGTTTTTCCAATTTGGGGGGGCATCTGGTTGCCCTGTACCTCATTTCTCTGAAGGATCTAAGAACTGTTGATTTTATATTTTTCAGTTATTTTTCTTATTATGAAGATGGGAGTAACAAGTCCTTACATGCTGGACCAGAATTGTGTCCCTCAATTGTATTTCTACACGCTTGCTGCTATGATCTGAATGTTTGCGTGGGTTCTTTAGGAGGTGATTAGATCATAAGGGTAAAACCTTCATGAGTGGTATTATAAGAGAGCCCCCAAAATCTTTGCTTTCCACCTATTAAGGTACAGTAAGATTGTGACATCCATGAACCAACAAGTGGACCTTGCCATCCACTGAATGTGCTAGTACCTTTATCTTGGACATCCCAAGCTATAGAACTGTGAAAACCAAATTTCCCTTGTTTATATGCTACCTAGTTTATGTTATTTTGTTGTAGCGTTCCAAATGGTGAACACTTGAAAATGAAATTAAGAGAATAATTAAATGTACAATAGCTTCAAAAGGAATAAAATATTCTGGAATTAATTTAACAAAAGAAATTTAAAACTTCTACTTTGAAAACTACAAAATACTGTTGAAAGAAACTAAAGAAGACCTAAATATGTAGAAAGATCTCCATATTCATGGATTGGAAAACTTAATGTTTTTAATATGACGCTATTTTCCACATATATCTACTGATTCAACAAAAGATTCTATCAAGATGTCAGCCGGCTTTTTCTTGCGTAAATTGACAAGCTGATCCTACCACTCATGTAGAAATAAAAGTGAACCATTAATAGACAAAAAAAAAGAAAGAATGAAAAAGTTTGGAAACAAGAACAAAGGATTCACATGCCCTGATTTCAAAACTTAAAACAGATACAGTAATGAAGATAATGTAGTACTTCCCAAAGTATAAGCATATAGATCACTGGAATGAAGTTGAGAATTAAAAAATATACCTTCACATTATGGTAAATTAATTTTCAGGAAGGGCACCAAGCCAAATCAACAGGAAAAGTCTTGAAATGAGTGGAATATCCCTCTCATGAGGGCTTTACTTTCATGATCTAATTTCCTTCCAAGAACCCCTACATAATACCATCATCTTGGAGATTAGAACTTCAGAATATGGATGGGGGATAGGCAAACATTTATTTTATAGCAGCTAGGGTATAGAATACAACTAAGGGCATTGAGGGCCATTAAGTTTCTGGTCTAGCAAGGAACTTGGAGATTGTCATTTCCAAATGGGGTACCCCAAATAGATATTCACATGCAAAAGAACAGAGTTGGATCCTGACGTCATATAATATACTAAATAACTTAAAATGTATCACATAAATATACCAATAAATATCAAGCCCTTAGAAGAAATTATAGAGTTAAACGTTTATTTGTGGTTTTGATTTAACAAAATCTTCTTACTTATGACTCTAAAAGCACAAGTAGTAAGAGGAAAAAAAATAGAGATACTCAGGAAAAATTAAAAGCTTTTATGTCTTGGGGCTATGGCTGTGGCTCAGTGGTAGAGTGCTTGCCTAGCATGTGTGGGGCCCTTGCTTCGATCCTCAGCGCCACATAAAAATAAATAAATAAATAAAGGTATTGTGTCCAACTACAACTGAAAAATAAATATTAAAAAAAGCTTTTATGTCTCAATGAATACCACCCCAAAAATGAAAAGGCAATTTACAGAATGGGAGGAAATATTTACAAATCATATATCTAAAAAGGGACTAATGTCTAGACTATATAAAAATCTCCTATGAATAAATATTAAAAATAAAAACTCCTAGGGAAAAAAATAAAAACAAAAATTGCAAAGCATTTGGGTAGAAATTTCCCTGAGTAAGATAATATATTAATGTTCAGTATGCACTTTTTTTTTTAAAATTTTTTATTGTGGGTTGTTCAAAACATTACAAATTTCTTGACATATCATATTCCACACTTTGATTCAAGTGGGTTATGAACTCCCACCTTCACCCCATACACAGATTGCAGAATCACATCAGTTACACATCCATTGATTTACATATTGCCAT